>NC_142529.1:11787116-11849616 GCF_964205215.1 Stylophora pistillata
ACAATCGGGACAGGCCTAACCAGTTTTGCCCTGAGATAAAATGCTAATCCGCCTGACAGATGCTATCTTAGTGTATATTTGCACAGTAACCCAAAAACATTCATAGCGAATCTGGCTTAGAAGGCCACGGAGCGCTAAAACACTGGAAACGTAATTACCATTTGACGAGGACGAAAATCCTGCACTTGCTCTTGAAGGACAATGCGAATTTGATTTGAATTTAGCCATGGAAATTCCACAACGTGGCTCTTGCTGCTCACTGTTTCCAGGTCGAATTGGATGTGCACGAAGGTCTTCAATGTACGAATACACCACTACGATGAGGTAAATCTTAGGGAAAGAAAGAGGCAGTTAATTGAAAAGGACAATGGAGCGCTTTTTTTTAATAGTTCCTTAAGACTAAAACCAAAGTAAAAGAAAATACTTTAAAGAGCTAGTAAGAATTTGAAGTAAAAACAGCCATGCCAAAGGGCGGAAATTCAGTGGAGATTATAAATTTTATCAGTTTTATTTAATTTTTTTTTTTTTTTTTTACATCTTATCGGTTAAGAGATTTGTGGGAGTTTCTGGAGTAATCACAGAGCGATGTGAGGAAAAAACTTAGAAATTTAGGATTACTATCGATACTAAAATAATGATTAGAAACGACCGAAACAAACATACCGACAGCAACCAGACAATGCCTTTAATAAGTAAGAAGACGGCAAACTGTAGCATAGAAGAAAACAAAAATCATCTTCAGTAAGTTTGTACAAAAAACTTTCTCCAGCCATTCAATACAAATTCTTTTTCAATTTACCCCATTCCAGACGAGAACGAAAAATAAGATCACTCCAAAATTGAAAAAGAACTCGAACATGCTCCACACAAGCCAAGTATATGCCAAACGTTTGCAATTGTCACACTGAAACAGAAAAGAAAGGAAATCAGTGTTGTAAACTGACAAATGAATAAATGCGTACATGATTAAATGAATAAGTTAAATATAAAATCATGTGGACGAATATTGATAATGATAGTTATGAGGTAACATAATAATAATAATAATAATAATAATAATAATAATAATAATGATAACCCCTTTATTTAAACAAGATAATGTTTCAAAGCTGAACAGCTTGTGGGGTCGTGTGTAAATCAAATAAACTTCTAAATTAAATAAATTCAAATTATGGTTTTTGAGGAGAGGGGAAAACCGGAATACCCAGAGAAAAACCTCTCGGAGCAGAGCAGAGAACCAACAAACTCAATCCACTTATGATGCCGGGTCCGGGAATCGAACCCGGGACACATTGGTGGAAGGCGAGCGCTCTCACCACTACGCCAAGAAATACAATAGTCCATTTCACAGTTGCGTGCTTGGTTGCCTAGCCTTTGAACAAGAGTGAGTCTTAAAAGTAGCCTGGTTATGAACAACATTGCTGCTTTTCAAATGTAAATTATTTGTAATCACGCTAACTATTTAATGGTCTCTATCACAACAAGGTGACATTGAAGTCTTGCTCCAAATCAAAGACTTGGCAACTAAGTACGCAACTACAAAATGGCCTATTGGACCAGACTGAAATATTGATAAATGACGTATGACTATGTAAGAACAAAAAGCAAAAACTACCAGAAAACGTTCGGTTAAACAAAGCCAATCTTCATCCATTTCTGTCTTACAAAAGCCGGCGCACTTGCATAATCTACCAGCTAGTTTTAAAATTTCTAAAGAAGAATTATTATGAACCTCTCAGGAAAATTTTTAATCTTCTCTAATTATTTTAAGTAAAATGCTAAAAATTCGTTCTTTTGAAAGAGCGGAATTACAGAGTTGGACTTACTAAGACAATGGATCCCAGAAGCATTAGGTTAACCAGCAGAGAGATGACTTTAAATGCGATGTTGACATAACCCAATCTGATGATCGCTTTAGAGATGACCATATAAAAAATAAAAAAAATAAAAAAAATCAATCGGTCAATGAAAGATTAAGGGTATTCAGTGGCTGCTAGAGGGATGCAGATTCATGTACACTGTTAATCCGTCAAAGCTACCAGTTGGTCATTTGTATCCCTAGGTCAAATCAAATGTTTTGTTTCCCGAGTTATTGTCAATGAAATGTTTAACGGCTTGCTTTTATAAAACCCAATGGCTTCGCTCAAAGTCATTATCTTTTTTAGGAAACTTTACTAATTTCTGTCGAATCCAATTTAGGTAAAGCTGGCAACATGAAAAGACCTTTCATTTAAGCAAAGAACCTATCAACTCCACATCATTTCTTAGCCGGGCATAGGCGTGAATTAGATGAGTGCCAAACTGAGACTGTCCTCAGACTTGATAAACTTGTTCCCCTGCTGGCTGAGGCGAGGTTTCGGGCAAATTTATTGTGACAAAAGCTAGGCTGGGAAGGTACTTCTCGCAGAAAATATGTTAAACGTTTCCTTGGAATACTGGCCGGTTCAACGTTACTTCTACGACGCTAATTTCACGAAAGATCGTGGCAAAAAACTACACATTTCGTTGGGCAATCTTTCAACTGCAGATATTTTTGTCCTAAGCATGTGTTATTTTTAACAAATATAATAGAACAAGACAGAAGTAAGTTGTAATACCGAGAAAATGCTTTTTGCCGAAAGGCAAATCTTGGCTGAGTTCATCGGCGTTCTCTTCTAGTTGCTTATAAACTTTAATAGAATGACTTTCTTTGTAAATTGAGTATATCGATATGCCCTGAAATATAAAAAGAAAAGCAACAACAGATCAGATTTGATGTATCACACCAAATCAAAATTACACAGACTGTTAACATCACTCATCGTATTTCAAGGTAATGACACCGGGATACCCCAGCCGTAAGAAAGAAAAAAACACCCATACAGAAAAATGTCTTTAGCGCTTATCATACAGCAGTACGTAGGGAAGTAAAATTTTTCTGTAACGCCGAATGTCAATGCTTGGTTTCCGTATCACTGTTCCACTGTTCTTGTCGAGTTCGACTTAAAAACGTGAAACTAGTATTTAACGGGTACAGGTTTGAATCTTATGGAAGCCTTATTTTTTCAGGCGTAATTTCTTCGATTTCTTTTTTTTCTCGCTCACCTTTCAGTATCATTTCGTTATTTCAATAAATGCGTTGCAAACACAGCATCAGATTTTACGTTAAATCAATTTTAAAATCACACTAAGCGCAGTGTAGGCAAACCAATCTACTTGAATGTTCATATTTGAGCAGGTAAAATTATGAAGTTAACAGTTAATTTCTCCGTCCTTAAGTGTCAGAAAACACGAATACCTTCGTGTTGACAATATAATTTGTACCGCAAATTATTTCTATGGCTAGTAACAACATAGTCAAAAACATTTTGGAAACCCTGCTCTAAATCTTAATAAATATACATTTCAAGCGATAGAACAAACTGTATCACAGTTAACCTCCGCTGTTGTTCAAACGGCTAAGGTATAAAAAGCAGAGGGCTGTTTCAAAATTTCAAATAATTAGTCATTCTCAAACTCACCACGCCGAATATACCAATAATCTTTACAGCTGTTCGTAGGCTGATGCAGCAGCAAAAATTTTTCAACAAAACTGCCATTAATTGGAGGTGGTAAGTCGAAATTACTCTTCTGAATATCAAACTCAACTGAGGTGAGACTGAGCTGCTGGATGCTTTTAAATCTTTCACTCTTGAGCCAGTCCGTTCAAAAATTTCCTCTTTGTACTTTCCCGTGCTTCTTAGTGGTTGACTACCGACGTTGCCAAATTTCCGTCGTCAAAACAGATGGATTGCTTGGACAATCATAGGCTCCCAGTAATTTCCGTAAATAGAGTCAGTAAAAATACAGCCAGGATTACGTCATCATTGCTATATTTATGCTTTACAAGGTTTGCCAGAGAAGTCATCAAACTCAATTTTGCAAGCGATTAATTAAATCTGATTTCAGTTTTTGGAAAAGTTAAGTGTTTAGTGTAAATTGTGTCATCGAAACTGACAGGTTTTAGTTCATCACACACTACGGAAACTTGCAAATTAACTTGAACCGAAAGAGGAAAAATATTCAATTCAGTCTCCGCCGAGAACTGATTTTCGTAATTAAACGAATGAATGTGGTACAATCCATCCGCGTTTTTATCGTATACGAAAGCCCCTAGGTAGGCATAATTGTACTACTTCTTCCAAGTACTAAATTTCATGGCGAACATGGCGGTAAAAACCTACACGTAAGGGTAGAGTTTAAAACACAACAGAGGTTTTGTTTTGTTTTACATTTTTTTACCTGCTACAGCTGCTTTCATTCAGTAATAAAGCTATTTTATTTTACGCACGTTGAAAGGTAAAAGTCCTCTTTAATGATATGGTAGTCACGGTGCGTTGTATAAAATAACGTGTGGCAGAAGGAGAAAAGAATCTGCGATCACTTCTAATTTGTTTCTAAATACAAACCATTTTGAGATACAATGAAATATATGAAGTTCACATATTTTGAACTGCGGTATTAGATACATATGATGTACGATCCTCGCAGTAGATGGCGCTATTTAAGCAATAGCGAAAATCAGACCTGAAAAAAATGAGGCCTATACGGGATTCGAACCACCGACCTCTGCGATACTAGTGCAGCGCCCTACCAATTGAGCTAACAAGCCAACTTGGAGCAGGCCGTTAAGTTGATTCGTAATAAACCTGTGAAAGTGATAAATGAGATACAATGAAATATATGAAGTTCATATATTTTGAACTGCGATATGTTACAAACCATTTTGTAACATATCGCGGCACAGGCAGCCCAAGCTCACTACTAGAAAAGCGGACGTGACTCTTACAGTGTTGCGCAACGTTTTATATTTATAAAGAATTCTATGGAATGTTATCGGTTTGCCTTAAAAGAGAGAAAAAATGTCTTGTTTTGAAATAAATTTAACTTACCTCATTGCCTTTTTTCTTTGTTGATTACCAGCGTCTCAGGCCATTTTGAAGCGTTTTCGGCGAGTTACCGATATCTTGGTGTTCAAAATCTTCGATCACTTTCAACATAGTTAATATGCTTTCAATTTGTTTCCAAACACAAACTTTTATCTGGCCTGAGACGCTGGTAATCAACAAAGAAAACAACAAGGCAATAAGGTAAGTTCAATTTGTTTCAAAACAAGACATTTTTTCTCTCTTTTAAGGCAAACCGATAACATCTCATACAATTCTTTCTAAATATAAAACGTTGCGCAACACTGTAAGAGTCACGTCCGCTTTTCTAGTAGTGAGCTTGGGCTGCCTGTGATCGCGGTTGCAATTCCAGGCTTATTCCTAAGGAGCTACTATGGTGAAAATTATACGCATAAATCCATAACAATAGTTTATGGATCGATTTTTCATTTTCGTATTCGAGTAACTTCAATTATCAAAACAGAAAGGGAAGACAGGAGAGCAATTGCACCAGCTGTATACATTGCTCGCGTCGTATACATTGCAGCTCGTGTAATACGAAAATTTTGTAGGAGTTTAATTTATGCGGGCGTGGGATAATTTGTGTTTTACGGGAACAAATATTACTCCAATTCCAGACGCCTGAAATTTCTGACGGAGACTGGCCGCCAACTTTTGCAGTGTTCTGTTCAAAAAATAGAAAATAAGCCCGAAGAATGAGTTCCAATATATATATATTTTCAATTTTTCTATGTGATTCGCTTGACAGATCAACCTGTGAACCGTCATCATAACAAGCCCATGACGTAATGGATGTGTTTAAAGGCAACAAAGGTTTTGTTTTGCTTTGTTTTGTTTGTTTTTTTTTTTTTGACCCGTTTAAAAAAAAGCTTTCATTCAGTAATTATGTTATTTTACTCCACGCAGTAAGATAAGTAAAAGTTCTTTTCATCGATATGGCAGTCAAAGTGCGTTATATCAAATGACCGTAGAGGAAGATGAAAAGAAATTTTCAATCACTCTCAATTTGTTCTCAAACACAAACTTCTATCTGCAGTTATTTGGCATCTTGGTCGATGGATTGAGTTTTAATAATTTTTTGCGTTCGGAGATCAGATTTTTTCTTAAAGTTATTTCTGGAGTGTGATATGAAAATTTTGTGGGAGTTTAATTTATGCTGATGGAAGATCATTTGCGTTTTATGCGAACAAATTAAATATCTCTCCGATTCCAGATGCCTGAAGTTTCTGACGGAGACGAAGTGCTGGTGACCGACGTTTAAACAGCACCTGAAAAGACTTTCCAATACATATTTATTTTCAATTTTTTTACTTCTCTTTAAAGAGGGCAGGGATTAAGCTGGTAGACGTTTCGTAGGTGACGTGGATATTTTAAATGAGTCTGAATAAAGAAAATGGGCATTAATTCTACACCCGATTTGCTTCAGAGATCTACCTGCGCTTACTCTATGTTATTACTAACAGAAACATAAAACTTTAGCAAGTTTTTCAAAGAGTAGTTAATTCCAAGGCTCTTAAAAAGGTTAACCCTAACACCATAATCAGTAAACGATAACTTTTACAACGAGTTCTTTGAATCGCTCCGAAGTTTTATTTATCATATGTCAACTTTGATTATATTACAAGCGATCAGAATCCTAGACAACAGAATCCTTAATTAAATAACTTTCCTATTTTAATACCAATAATAGGCGGGAAAATACTACGATAACTTAAAAATGCATGCGCATGACGAACTGTAGTAGTAAGTATTTCAAAAGACATTTTATTTTAACTACTACAACTGAATGCCCATCATTATTTATCGACTGGAGGGGGGTAGGGTGGGGGACGAAGGTATGGGGAGCGTTGCATGGTTTTCAGGGGGAACGGAGAGTGAATCACTCGTGACCAAAAGAGTAAAATCGGGTGACTGTACCGAATTGAGTGCCAATGAAGGAGGGGGACGGGAATCGATAGAATACTACCTGGGGGGGGTCATGTAATTTTTATTGTGACATGACCAAATTGCTCCGATCCTCCCCTCCAGAAGCACAGACGATAAATAATAGCCGGCCCTCTGATTCCTCTCTATCATCCGAAAAAAAAATCTTTTCCCTAATCACAATTAGTTTGTCTTTGAAATAATGATCAATGATCAATGTGTCAGTCACCACCTCCACAGCCACCACCCCCACCGTCATCACCCCCTAAGCCTCCACAGTCACCACCTCCTGAGCATGGACCTCCTGAATACCCCCAACAATCTCCTGAGCCTCCACCCCATTCTGAGCCCCCTCTCCATCTAGAGGTGGTCAGTTTTGAACCTGTGAAGGAAAAAAACGATTCAATAAATCAAACACTTCAACTCCCTTAATCATATTCTGGAATATATAAATGGAAATTGGAATAAATCTTGATTGAAATTTTGATACGTTTAGTGGCCCCTTCGCGGATAGCTTTCGAGCAGGGAAAGCCAGCGCGTTTCTGGATCCGACTTAGCGCACACAGTGAGATCGGCGAGAGCAAAGTAAAGCCTCTAAACACAGTGGTCAAACATCTGTGCACGAGCTAACGATCTAATGACTAGGCAGCGTACCTTGAGGCAACCTCGTTCCCAGGGTCCCTCATCTCCTCGCCCGCTCCATGGGGCGGGAAGATGAGAGACCCTGGGAACGAGGTTAACTTTGAGGTTTTCAGAACTAAGTTGCCTCTCAACAGTTACAAACAGCCACATGTGTTAGCAAGTCGGATACTTGTACCCGAGCAAGCTTTGTGTTCGAAAAGTCTCGAGTTGTCATTTTCCATATTTTTTTGGTTACCTTTTGCAAATTTCTGTGAACGC
Source organism: Stylophora pistillata (assembly GCF_964205215.1). Taxonomy (NCBI): domain Eukaryota; kingdom Metazoa; phylum Cnidaria; class Anthozoa; order Scleractinia; family Pocilloporidae; genus Stylophora; species Stylophora pistillata. Next base: position 11,794,865 of record NC_142529.1, read on the forward strand.
TTCAATATTTCTTCGCATATTTTGCTAGGCAGCAGTTGTTTTTTATGTTTTCTTTGGTAATTTTGCGCGAAAAAAATTAAGTTTTTTTATGCTACAAAGACAGAGTGCTGAAGTCGTATTAATAAGTCAGAAAAATGTTTGTTGCACATCGCGGGGGAAACGTAAGGTCACAGGGTTGTAGCTAAAGAAGATCGACATATATTGCCCTCAAATGAAATACTGGTCCGTCGGCAGATGTTATCAGAGCGTATTTCTGCACAGTAACACAAAACAAATTTATAGGGAATTTGACGGAGCATTTAAATAATTGACGAAAACGCATTTACCACTTGGCTTTGGTTGCCGCCTGTCAGATGAGGAAGAAAATCCTGAACTTGTTCCCGTAGGATAATGAGTATTTGATGGAAATATAGCAGTGGACATTTCACTAGGTGCTTCTTGCTGTCCAATGTTTCCAGGTGGAAGTGGTTTCTGACGAAGGTGTTCGATAAACGAATAAACCACCACGATGGAGTAGATCTTAAGACAGAGAGAAAAAAAATAGAGGCAATGAGGTAAGACCCAGGCAACCAGTGGGAAGTTAATAGGCCATTTCCGAATTACCTTTGGCCTCTTTTTCAAAACCAGGCTGGTGCTGAACTAGTCGTATAAAAATGAGTTTATTTGTATACGAATGAAAACTTTTTATGATATGTAAGGATGAGTACCAGGACTCGCTTTGAAAACGAGTCTAAAAGTATTTCGGAAACGGACTCTTGAACAGGAGAATAGAACGCTTTTCTATTGAAAACATTTAAAATCAAAGTAAGTTCGATGGCTAATAAGAAGAAAGGTAAAACCCTTAAGAGCCAATGAGAATCTTAAGTAAAAAAAAAAAAATAAAAACGACTAATTGTAAAGCGCGGGAAAACGCGGCTAACCAAATGATGGTTGGTTTTAGCTTTGAATTTGATTGGTTGAGGGTGGCGCGAGTTTTTTGGAATAATCACAGAGAGAAGAAAAACCTATGCAGTCTCGAATTACTATCGACACTCGCTTGAAAATGAATTACTTCTAGACTGAAACAACTTACCGACAGCAACCATGCAATGCCGTAAAAAATTAAGAAGACGTCAAACTGTAATATAGAAAAAAGAATTAAAAAAACAGAAATAATGTTCAGTAACTTTGTGGAAAAACTTTCTCCTGGTACTCAATATAAATTGTTTTTTCAATTTACCCGACTCCAGACGGCAATAAGAAATATGATCAATCCAAGATCAAAAAAGAGCTCGAACATGCTCCAGCCAAGCCAAGGATATGCCAAGTACGCTTTACCCTGCAACGGAAAAGAACAATTATCAGTACTGTACTACATGAATATTTTCGTAGGTGCTGATTGGCTAGTTCGAAAATAAATAGCAAGTACTATGTATTGACTTGAAGCAGCCGATGAGACACGTTCGCCTGTCACGCGTTTAATTTCCGACCAATTTTCGTTATATTGAAAGAAATAAGCTATTTTTTTTTTTGGTATCTATGTGGTATATACCACTTAACAGTTATTCACCGAAGTGGAGGTGGACAGTGAGGAATATTTACCGAGCCCCCGAACGCTAACACCCTAACAGGTATACAAGTAGAAAAGACTGAAATATTGATGAATAATACACAACAAAATAAGACAAAAACGAAACAAAAAGATACTTATGTAGTATTTAAGAAACGAGCAGCAGTGTTTTATCGGGTTTAAAAACACGAGGCGTAGCCAGTGTTTTTAGACCCGATAAAACACGTGCTGCGAATTTTTCAAATAGCTTCAAAGACCCGTGCCTCTCAAGAGATTTTTCTAAACGTTATATGAATGCATTAAATAGCTTCAAAAACCCGTGCCTCTCTGGGGATTTTTCTAAAGGTAATTGGAATGCATTAAAAGTTAATCACACTCAGAGGGGAAAAGTGCTCCTTGTTTGGCTGCTGTTAAAGTTCAGAAAGCTTTTCCTTGAGATGCCGCCCAAACGCGTGTTTCGAGAACCAAAAAATGCGAATTGTGTCTTCCAAAACTGCACAATTAATTTTGTGAACAATGGGAAATTGTAAAAGAACGAATTTCAACTCTAACAAGAATTGATCAAGAAAATAAACTTTGTTGTTTACTGCGGTTAATGTTTTTGTATGCTGCCTTTTGGGGAATAATTTGGTATTATAATTAACGTGATCTTTATATAAAGATCGCAGTAATCATATTCTCATTAATAATTCAGTGATGATTTCGTTGTTTATGAATTGTACCCCGATCTCCCCCGACACCGAAATCAAAACCCTCTCCAGGCTTTTCAGAATCATCATTCTATCCTTGGGTTTCACCCACGTGACCAATACCTTAGCAACGGTTACTATCCGCCATCTTGGTGTCCCTCGGGCGTAAACAAACCGTATCTAACGAAGAGTTCATGTGAGAAAGAAGGAATGGTTTTATGCATTGTTGTTGGCTGTTCGAGCAAAAGTGGAAAGAATAAAGACTAAGGATTTTTTCGTATAATAATTTAATATTTTTATTATTTCTATAGCGCAAAATTCATTAGATATATGATCTAATGCGCTATACCTAAGATCATTAGAAATCAAGGGGAAGAACAGGAGAAACTAGAAGTTGTTGTACGGTTCGAGGCTTGCGGCTGTTGTAGATCCTCGAATTTTTGGTCGAGCTTTTCTTTGAGCTCCTTAGCCGATGAGAAATCGATGTCTTTAGCCCTCGCATACGGCACTTCATTGACATATGTCGGCAATATCCATGAGCATTCTACCTGAGTGCAAGCAAGCTTGGGGTGTCACGAAAACTCGCACCCCGAAAACTCAGACCTCAGACCTCAGACCCCGAAAACTCAGACCTCAGACCTCAGACCCCGAAAACTCAGACCCCTCGCAAATTCAAGAGATAAACTCGACTCACGATCACTCCTGGTAATGCCACGTGTATTTTGACCTTTTGGGTCTTGATCCAACTGAAGCAGCAAAAACAAGGCCGCAAGTTGCAAGTTTCGCAAAATCGTCCGATGGTTGAGCATTAAAACATTTTAGAGTGACACAAGACTTCATTTAGCTTAGATTTGCTCTATTTTTCCCGTTAATTTTGAGCTTTTCATTGACAGTTAACTGGATCAAATGCGCTCGCTCCAACACCAAAGTATTAAAATGTGGCGTGATTTTGACGAGCCGAAAGGGACGTTTGTTTACTTTTTGTACTTCGTCGCACAGATCCTTGTTGTCGCTCTGTTAAAATTCTTAAATATTTCGCGATAATAATGGATACAAACAGAGACTCGGCCCACCAGTCCCAAAACGAGGACAATTTTGCGACCCTTGGGCTAGAGTTCTTAAATGAATCAGAAAGAAAAACAACGGGAAAGAAGACTCGGCATCAGCGCCGTCACGATTCGCTTCACTGAAGAATCACTCTTGATATTGAGATACAATGAAATATATGAAGTTCATATATTTTTTTTTTATCTACTGCGAGGATCGTGCATCATATGTACTCTTGATATTGTTGTCCGTCTTTCGCGTCGGATTTGTTGCATTATTCCACCGGTTATGTTATAAAACAATTGGTTCATGCTTTATGCTATGCACTATCGAGTTATGGAGCACTTCGGAAGCTTGGAGAACACTTCGAGGGATCTGAGTTTTCGGTGTCTCAGTTTTCGTGACACCCAGCGAGCTTGCCATGAATTCGAGTAGTTGCCTCTAACATAAAATAAAACACTCGCGATATGCGAGCATGACTCAGCCAATCCAGCTTTGCATCCCAAGCAATGGGCTGACAAAATAGTCCTATCGTTTCCGGAAATGACCCAAATGTTCACTAAAGGATCATTCATATGCTGTGAATGCCAAACTCGTGCTCTCACGACATACTTGCCGGCGAATACTTTGCCTACACCTGAGGTTACAAATCCCGACACCATTTTATTAAACGCCTCTAGACTCTTGAACGCCTTGAACTGCTTCTTGGTGTAGAAGCTGGTCTCAAGAACGAGGTAACTCAGCAAGTCTGACACTTCCACAAGAGGCAAGCATTTTGGACTGAACTTCTCGGCTGGTATGCTTGCAGGGTCAACCCCGATGACCGAGATCTTTTGCAAACATCTTTCCTTCCAACTCTCTAAGCTTTCGGCATACTCAGAGAGCACTTGGATACCTTAAGATGAATGCCAAATACTTTTATCGCTTTTTTCTTTGAGGATGTTCATGTTGTTGGCGAAATAACACGGCGATAAGAGAGAGGGCTTCACTATAGAAATCGACTAATTATTCCTAAATTTGACACCCGTGGGGCACCAACATGGCGGACACTAACTTCAGCAAAGCTTGTGACGTCACCTGAAATCCAAGAATACCGGCTATAAAGGTTCATACACGTGATCGATTTGCCTCGTGTGATAGGCTCACGGGTTTTTGAAGCTATTTAATGCATTTATCTAACGTTTGGAAAAATCCCTAGAGAGGTACGAGTCTTTGAAGCTATTTAAAAAACTCGCAGCACGTGTGTTATAGTGTTAATGAACTAGGGTTTAATTAATGTTATAGTGTTAATAAATTAGGATTTAAATAATAGGAACCATCACTTGGTGTAAAATACATGACATGAGAGGTCCCAGAGAGTAAACATATATAGCTAAGTTGCATGCATATTGAGGTTGTGATATATTGTGTAACTGTAGTTTAGGTAGTGATTATTAAAGTTTGGTCGGCCGTTTTAACAAAGGATTGGCGTCACTTTTCTGCAGTAAGACACAACAACTGGCGACGAGGATGGCTGAAGGAGAAGAACCGACGAATCCGACAGCACAACATACAGTGGTAGTGAATTCGCTCATCGGTCGAGTTGAGGAGTTTGTACCGGGCTCAGACTGGAAGCATGTCGAGCGAATGGAAATGTTCTTCGAGGTCAACAATGTGTTGGAAGCAAAAAAGGTACCAACAATACTTACGTTTATGGGGAGTAAGATGTATGCCTTACTTAGAAGCATTGTATCTCCAAGAAGGCCGAAAGATTTGTCTTTTGCGGAAATTGTGGATAATTTGGCTAAGCACCTAGATCCGAAGCCGATAGTCATAGCCGAGCGTTTCAAGTTCCACAAGGCGGAATAGCAAGAGTCGGAAGCAATAAGAGATTTCGTTGCTAGATTGAAAAAGTTGGCTGAGACTTGTGAGTTTGGCGGTTATCGCGAAGAGGCGATTCGGGATCGATTCGTATGTGGTTTAAAGGAGCGAACGATTCAACGCAAGTTACTCGCGGTAGCGGACTTAACTTTACAAACAGCTGTTGAGAGGGCGTGTGCTGCGGAACTGACCGAAAAGGAAACCACTGCATTGCATGGAGGAAGTGTGGAAGAAGTAAAAAAAGTGGCAGCTACATTTCCTGAGTGCTTTCGTTGTGGAAAAGTCAATCACTCGTCGGACATGTGTTTCTTTCGCAACTCCAAGTGTCATGGTTGTCAAAAGGTGGGTCACATTGTGAAGAAATTTCCTGAGAAGCAGCAAAAACTTGAAAATGGGAAGAAAAAGTGGAGCGCAAAGTCGAAATTTGGGAAAAAAAAGGAAGAAACAGCAGAAGGTTCGTTTCGTCGAAGAAGATCTGGCAGTCAGGCAATCAGTGAGCGGAAGTGATTGACCCATTTTTACAGTCTCAGATTCCCGTGGAACACGTAAAGAGTTTATTGTACCAGTAGCAATCAATGGGAAAACTGTAGACATGGAACTTGACACTGGAACTTCTGTAACTATTATTCCCAAGAATATTTGCACTGATGTTCTCGCGTCAGAACCTGTGGAACGCACAGACGTGAAACTACGAAGTTATTCTGGTCACGAAATTCCTGTTATTGGAGAAGCTAGAGTTCAAGTGGCATACCGCGATCAAGAAGCAGTATTACCGGTTGATATCACAGGAAATGATGGTCCAGTGTTAATGGGTTGCGATTGGCTGTCCGTGTTGAAGTTGGACTGGGGACAGATTAAGCAGATTTCCTTAGAATCGGTTAACAAGTTGGCCTCGCTTCGAACGAGCGTCTAGTCCTGCAATTTTTCAGGAGATAATGGATTCAGTCATCACTGGTCCTCAGGGTGTTGGTGGTATTCTCGATGATCTCATTATCACTGGCTCAAATGATGAAGAACATTTTCGCAATCTAGAAGACGCTTCGGAGCGAATGAGCTGCATGGGAATAAAGTTGAAGAAAGAAAAGTTTGTGTTTATGAAGCCATCAGTAGAATACTTCGCTTTCGTGGTGGATCGTGATGGTATTCACCCATCTCCTCGTAAGGTTCAAGCTATTCAAGAGGTGCCAGTACCGGAGAACCCAACGGAACTGAAATCCTTTCTGGGATTGATTAATTACTATCGCAGATTTATTCCTGACATGGCTACCCTGGCTCAGCCCTTGAATCGTGTATTAGTGGAGAACATTCCGTGTAAATGGTCAAAACAATGTCAAGAAGCATTTCAGAAGCTGAAAGGCTTTTTGCAATCTACACCTTTGCTGGCACATTACGATCCAAAGAAGCCGGTGCGACTGGCAGTTGATTCGTCGTTTTTGGATTAGGAGCTGTGTTGTCACACATTTCTGAGGATGGCGAAGAGAAGCCGATAGCTTTTGCCTCCCGTACTCTTTCCTCGAGTTAACAGAACTATTCAATGATTGAAAAAGAGGCCTTGGCAATTATCTTTGGTGTCAAAAAGTTTCACCAGTACCTGTTTGGTCGACGGTTTACTTTGCTGACAGATCACAAACCCCTAACCTACATCCTTGGTCCGAAACGAGGGATTCCAGTCCTTGCCGTGTCTCGCCTACAGCGATGGTCCATTCAACTGGCAGCTTACACTTATGACATTGACTATCGTGCGTCTAAGAACCATGGAAATGCAGACGCATTGTCTCGCTTGCCTAGGAAAACCATTGAAGAAGCTGACAACTGGTCGATAGAGGGAGATCAAGTCAACAAAGTTCGAATTGAAGGTACACCCATTACAGCGACCAGAATCAGAGGCTACAAGAAGTGATCCTGTTCTGTCACGTGTCTTACATTACGTATAGCATGGTTGGCCAGCAGAAGAGAATACGCCAGAGGAACTCAGATTTTATCGCGCCAAACGTGAAGAGTTTACATTTGAGGATGGTTGTTTGTTGCGTGGTACAAGAGTAGTGATACCCTCAAGATATCGACAGGAAGTGCTGTCTGAATTACATTTTAACCACCCAGGAATGGTGCGAATGAAGTCTTTGGCACGATTGCATGTCTGGTGGCCCAACCTGGACGGTGACATCGAACAGACCGTGAGAGATTGCATTGATTGTCAAGCAAACCGTTGTAGGGCGCCTTTTAAGGTTGTCAACCCATGGATCTGGCCTACTCGCCCGTGGCAGCGTTTACATGTGGATTTTGCTGGACCATTCAATGGAGGAATGTTTCTTATAGTGGTTGATGCCAAGTCTAAGTGGGTGGAAGTGATTCAAATGTCCTCCACCAGTGCCTGCGCCACAATTGGAGCTCTACGCGGCTTGTTTGCTACGCATGGCTTGCCGAAGGAGATAGTGGCCGACAATGGTCCGCAGTTTGTCGCAGGGGAAGTGAAAGATTTCTTAACTTCCAATGGTGTTCGCCTGTGTTTGTGGTCACCATATCATCCTGCATCCAATGGTGAAGCTGAACGTGCAGTTCGGACATTTAAGGAAGCCATGAGAGTTATGAAGAATGGACCGGGTACCTAAATGCAGACATTGGCTCGATTCCTTTTGAGCTACCGAACCACGCCTCATACTGTCACTGGGTGTCCACCAGCAGAAATTTTGATGGGTCGCAGACTGAGAACCAGGCTTGAGTTGCTTAGACCCGACTTGTCTGCACGGATGAAAAAAAAGTCGAGGAGGATAAATCCCATGGTTCGATGCGGTTTTGAGATTGGTGAATCTGTCATGGTGAAGGATTATCGTAATCGTGGATCCGCTTGGATTAAGGGGGTTGTTCAAGATCGACTGGGTCCGGTCACATACCGAGTGCAAGTTGAAAAGTTGCTCTGGAAAAGACATGTCGATCAGTTGCGGGAACTAGCTGGCTCGAAGGTAGCCGATGTTCAGCCGAATATCTGTGAATTACCAGAGATCGATTTGCCTCAAAAGGTAGATGCAACTGTGTCTGTTCCAAATCAAGACCTATCGCCCCAACAACAGTCTATGCCGAGTGAGAAGTCTACCAAGCCCTGGGTTGAAGTCACACCACCTGGACAGAGTATTACACTAGAAGATGTTACGGATAATACTGTTCCTAAAGAGCCCAGACGTCGTTCAACTAGAATTCGATCGAAACCTAAACGTTTAATTGAAGAGATGTAGTTGAACATTGAACTCTCAGTAGAACACTCTCAATTACAGCAATTACACGTTTCGGAATAGTTTTCGCTTCGTTTTATTTCGCTTTGCTTATTATTCTGTTAATTTAATTTGTAGTTTAAGCGGGAGGAGATGTTATAGTGTTAATGAACTAGGGTTTAATTAATGTTATAGTGTTAATGGATTAGGATTTAAATAATAGGAGCCATCACTAGGTGTAAGATACATGACATGAGAGGTCCCAGGGAGTAAACATATATAGCTAAGTTGCATGCATATTGAGGTTGTGATATATTGTGTAACTGTAGTTTAGGTAGTGATTATTAAAGTTCGGTCGGCCGTTTTAACCAAGGATTGGCGTCACTTTTCTGCAGTAAGACACAACAACGTGTTTTATCGGGTCTAAAAACACGAGGCTACGCCTCGTGTTTTTAGATCCGATAAAACACTGCTGCTCGTTTTTTAAATAGTACCTAAACGAAGAATCCTGATGACCCACTGAGACAATTTTTATCATAATCTCTTAACCTTTAATTACTTACAGTTACATGCTAATTTGCGTTCATTATAGAAGTTCATAATAGTGTTGGACTTACTGAGCTACAGGCTGCCAGAAGCGACAGGTTCCCCAAAAGTGAGATCACTTTGAATGCGAGGTTTACATAACTCAGTCTTTGATCGCTATAGAGATGAGCATTAAAAAAAAAAACAAAAGCAAAAACAAAAATCAACTAATCAATGGAGGATAAAAGATAGAGGAAATTTAAGGACTGCAAAGGGGATGAAAACTCATGCACTCTGTTAATTCGTGAAAGATACTGGCGTCACTCAAAGTTATTATCTTTTTACATGAACCTTTAATTTCTGTCTAACCCAGCTTAGGTAAAAAATGCCTTTAATGGTAAGAATAGATCTTTTGAACCCCTCATTTGTTTATTAGCCGCACTTGGACCCGAATTTTCAGGAATGGCAAAGTATCGTCAAACTTGTCAAACTTTTTCCCCTTCGAGCTGAACTGAGCTTTTAGCTGGTAGATTTGAGGATCTTTGAGATGCAAACATTTTCATTGAAAACATGCGTTCTTCCTAACACATTCGACAGAACAAGACAAAAGTAAGCTGTACTATACACCGAGAAAATGCATTTTGCTGAAAGGCAAATCTTGGCTTGGGTCATCGGCGGTTTCCTCCAGATGTTTATAAAGTTTAAGAGATTGCCAACTTTCACGAGAAATGAAATATGCTAATGCAAACTGAAGTATAAATAGAAAAAGGGAAAAAAGATCAGATATGATATAAATTGAGCTACCTGGAGTCGACCGACAAATTAAAGAAGCCTTATGAATTTTAAAACTAGGGTCAGTCATTTGTGATAAGGATGCTTCAAACATAATACATACTTGACCAATGTTAGCGTTTATACTATCATACAGCATCGCCAACGTGACTTTAGAGAAAAAAAATTGTATCTATTGGCCTATGTCAGTGTTTGACTTTGAGTTCGATGTACTTGTCACGGTTTGACTTAAAAACGTACAGCTTGTATCCAAGAGGTACTGGTTCGAATCTCATCAAAGCGTGATTTTTTTTGGTCAGGCTTCTTTTTTTCAATTTATTGTTCACTTCCGAAGATTGCTTTTTTACTTCAATTTATGATTTGCAAATGTAGAATATAAATTTATTGTAAACGAGTTTAAGAAAACCACAGAGCACAGTTGACGCAAACCAAACTACTTGAATGATCTTTTTTCGGCTCAGTAAAAGTTATCAAGTTTACAGTCGCTCGTCCTAAAATGTCAGAGAGCGCAAATGCCTTAGCGCTGCAAATATTATTTGTACGCAAAATATTTGTATGGCTAGCAACTACATGATTGTGTTTTAACGGTTTTAACGAGTCGCGCCGAAAATCATGAAATCAGGTAGTCGACTAAGGTACAAAGGCAGAGGGATATCTCAGAGTTTTATATGATTAATCATTGTTCAGACTCACCAGGTCCAAGATTGCGAGAATCGTAACACCTTTGCGAAGACTGCAGCCGAAACAACAAGTTTTCACCAAAACTGCCATTGATGCTGTTGAAGTCCTAAATGTAATGACTTTCCTAAATGTAATAAAGTCCTAAGCGTAATAACATTGATCCTAAACGTAAAAAAGTCTTAAATGTAACAACATTTGGTCCTGAAAGTAATAAGGTCCTAAATCTGGGGCAGACCCAGGGGTGGTTCGATTGGTTCGGTCGAACCCCCTAAATCATCCCTCAAAAATCAAGTTTCCGAAGACCTAATTTTCAAAATCTCCAGGGGTAGCATGCCCTGGGGCAATTCTTCGAACCCCCCTTGACTTAATCCTGGATCTGCCCAAGTAAATGCAATAACATTTGGTCCAAGATGTAATAAGCCCCCAATGCAATAGATTAACTGCGCTTGTGCATCCACATTGAGACGTTAAAGTGACAACTGTTGCATCAGAGAATCCTCTGATCAAAATTCATAGCGTATTGCGGGATCGCTAGCTGATTTTAAGTAGCGTCTTTTTATCGCTGGAGACATAGGCCAAGAAGCATTGGCTACAAACCTTCATACTGATGTGCTTTTGGCATCAAATTGACAGATCTCAATAGAACGCTGACCAATCCGGCCATTTTGACCGAACAGGCTTGGTCAAGAGATTTTATATTTTCGACAAGTAATTTTTCACAGAGAAAAATTCGTTTTCTCTTCAGTTATCACGGATAATTGAAAATAGCCCCTTTATTTCACGTATCACGACTGGCATATCGTTCACGAGTCCTAGCCGATCAGCTTTTTTAATCACGATAAAAACAACCGACCACGTTGCGTAGACCCCGTTGGACATCATGTTGGAATACTGTCGAAAGTGATGACGCAGGAATATTGGCAGCTGAAGACTTTTGAAAATTCCCGCAAAATGTATACCCTCCTTGATATTAAAACTCAGTAAATGGTCTTCAATGCAACCCTTTGCCTCTATTTTAAGTTAGACTTTGAGAGATATTTCGTTTACCGCGCGAAAAGGTTGGAAAACGTTTTTTTTTTCCGCGATGAGCGATTGTCTCGGTATTTGGTTAAGATATTTACTTTCTCTTTTCTGGTGTGACTGTTTTAAAAAGCGCATAAGATATCTCAGGTCCGTCTCACTAACAAGGGAAATCGATCAGAAACCGACACCATGTAGCGATCTTTCTTGTCCTGTCAAGAAAGATGCAGTTTGCCTCGCGAACATTTATTACAGACATTAATATTCATCTATATAGTGATTAGTCTTGTTATATACCTACCTTGAAATTCAAGACTCTTGACGGCACACAGTGAGGCTGATTAGCGTAATAATTTATTCAACGGAAATGCGCAGTTATATCACGAAATTCATCCTGAAACTTGCTCTCAGTGTTAGGAAGGCGACTAAATCAAATTGAATTTACGCTCCGACTGAGTCTTTCTATTGTTTTTGAGAAAGAGAAAATGTAGCATGATGTGCCTTAGAAAGGGAAATTTCTATATCTAAAACTGAAATTTCTTTATTGAATAATTTCTTAATTTATACCGTCTTTCTCTGGGATATTTCGACTAAAAAAAACCTTAAACAAGGAGAGAACTTAATTGGTACATTTTATCGCATATTTCGTGGGTATTCGATCAAAAACTGACACATTCCCCCGAATCAACATTGCTCATACCTCCTTATGAAACGGCTGTAACAATGCGCTGAATTATTTGCAGAATCGTTTTCCTGTTCGTCAAAACAACTTTCCGCTAAACATTCTTTGAAGCAACTTGCAATGTTCGCCCGGTGGCGATCCCAGAACCTTTTGCGCATGACTGAAGGATGACCTTGAGAGGTTGACCTTGAGGATGACCTTGAGAACAAACATACAGAAATTCAAAGAAAAAATTATTTCAAAACTTTTCAATCTTAGCATAGGTTTAAAAATGAGCTATTTATAAACCAAAAATTTATTTAAAAAGTAAATATAAAACGTTCTCGACACTAGGTCACCGTCAGGGTAAATAAGCACCGTCCGCTAAATTACATATTTTACATCCTTAGGTAATTCCCGAGGGGAAGAGTTGAAACTAGGCTTCAAATGATTAAGCAGTATCACTAATATATATATTTAGCCAAGCCTAAAAGTAGAGTTCCAGATAGTTTATTTTCCAGCCTTCGTATTATTAAAAATCCTTGGCGCAACCTGTCGAAGAGGTTATTCAAGGAAATTTAGGGGTCTGTTTACGTGGGGGGAGGGGCAAGGAGGAGATTGGCGGGGTCAGGAGCCTAGGGACGACCACATCTTGCAAAACGATCAACATGCATGTTATTCAGCGGTATTTTCAAGCAGCTAAAAAACGTCGTCGATGTTCCTGAGTTTTTGAACGGAATTTTTGGAGGATAGGGAGTGTATTCTTCTTCAGATGTAATGTATGAAGTCAGTATCCGTTGAAATTATATTCTATTGAGTGCGAATGATAATTTCAGTTTAAGAAAATTAGCCAAAATTGAAAGAAGCGACGGTAAACAACTTCGAGTTAAGATAGATTTTACTTTCGGCTTAGTCAATGAAGGATTTATAATAAAGCAGAAAGATTTCGCTTTAATAAGAATCAAGAATGACTTGTTTATTTTGAGAGTCGAGAAAGAGAGCCAGCTGTGTTTGTAGCACAATAAACCCATGAGGGTCGTTTGATTTTTTCTTTGCTTTAATTATATTGTCTTCTGCCGCTTTTGTGACTTCGTCGCAGACATTGTCCAAAAGTTACAAACAACCGCACAGACGAGTAAGTCATTGTGTTTTAGAAGCACGGGGGTGTATTCCAAAACTGAACTTAAGAGTCTGAACCCGTGATTGATGCAGGTACTGGTCAGCGCACTCTTCCTTTTTGCCAGCTGTCATTTAATTCGGTCAGTATAACGGTCTGCAGCCAAAGCTACTCGACTTGCATATAGCAACAGGACTTCAACAGATGTTACTCTTGCCAGAACGTCAAATTATGCATTTTTCGCCTAGTTGTTAAATATAGCCCTAACGGTTTTTCAAATAGTCTGTAACTGACGATGATGTTCGTAACATCGAAACATGTCTTCTAAATTAAAAAATGTCGCACTCTTCTTGAGGATAACGATTTGCTTTCTGCTGTCTCGACCATTTGGTTCCAAATAAATATATCGCGATCACTTCCAGTTTGTTCCTCAATGCAAGCCATTGTTTTGAATGACGCAAAAAGAAAATAAAAAGTTGACCTTGACTCTTTGTCTTTTTTTTCCTTCGCGGAAATAACCGGTTCTTATTTATCAGTTAAGCCTGGCCATAATTAATGAAAACTTGAAACCTTGCTAATGACAACTAAAATCCTCGAAGACTCCTGGCCTTGTAAATGGTTATCTACTAAAGCGAGAAAACAAGAGATTCATGACCAAATCACACCGCTCGGCCTTTTATAAGATTGCAAGGATCACCGGGTGATTAAAAAAAATTTCAGGAATTATTGCTGGTGAGTCCTAGCAAGGCAGCAGCCTATTCCTTACATTAGCGTAAAAAAGCCAAAATTGGTCGAATGTAAGATGTGAGACATGCGCAGTCGCTTGCGTTTTTTATATACGGGGTGCTTGTGATGACATCACGTAAACTACACGTGGAAATATAGATCGATTTCGAGCGTGTACAGTGCTTGTGGAAGTATCTATCAAAGTCATGAACGGTTTAGGGATGACTCTTGAGGAAGGCAAGAGATATTTTCGTGTTTGGCTGCTCTGTGTGACTGAGACATTTTTGCTGATTTGCGAATGGGGTGCCAAGATATCGATCAAGTCCTACTTCATGGAGAATAATTTTTTCATGGTACATTCAGCAGCAGTGAAGTGTTAGGCAAAAATGCTTTCATTCGGAGTAAAGTGCCAACAGCAGCTTCCTGTTCTCAGGAGAAAAGAGAGGAAGGTGTGAAGGCAGCCTGCTTTATGCCGAAAGCAAAGTTATTCACGGTATCCGTCGCCCGTTATTCACCGTTATTCACCGTTATTCACCGTTATTCACGGTATCCGTCGCCCGTTGAATTTGATCATTGGGTCAAACTTTCTGCCCGTTGAGGTAAATAATTCCACCAATGAGTTACGTTTGCCCGTTGAGGCGAAAGAAAAGCTTGCAATCATAGATTCAAAACGTGGATCGCTCGTTGAAGCTAACCGTTTCAACAAAATGTGGATTGCTCGTTGAAGCTAACCATTCAACCGGCAAACTCAAATGACTGTTTGGCCTTTCAGACTAATCATAACATTAGTATCTCCCCCAAGCTCTGAGGCCAGCACCGACTTTCACATTGAAACTTCTAGTAATAATTAATTGAATGAGGGGAGTGTAAATTGGTCGGAAATAATATGCATGGTTTTAAATTTGAACCAGCGCACGGCGAAAGTTTCATTTGAAATCACAAGCATTGTCATTCAGTCAGGCGAAAGTTTACACTTCATCACAACAATGTTGAAATAGCACAATTTCCGAGGTTTTATACAATATCAGTATTTCATTTTTCCTGCGGTCAGTTTAAAAAATCGAGAAATTAGAATTCAACCTTACTGTTGACTGTTTATTTAGGAAAAGAGAGTTTTCTTCATCGATAAAACCGTATACCACTATTATACGGTTTATATTAAAAAACTGGGGAGAAAAGGGGAAAATGTATTGTCGCAGAAATTTTAGTTTCATAGTGGCATTTGAACTTCCCAAGGCCTCAATATAAAGGACTTGTTAGATTTTTATCCTGCAAGAGTCGCTAGTCTTCTGATGCCAATTAACTGCCAATGGGGAGGGGGAGGGAATCATAAAAAAAAAGTTTAAGAGCCCAATGGGGGAATCCGGTAAATTTTATCATGACACAACCAAACTCCTCCCACCCCTCCCGGGAAAAATATTATGACTCGTTCCTAAATACCAAATATTTAATTGGTTCTTTGAGTTAACGCCCTGGGGAGAGGGGACAGTGCCGATTTTCTCCGTTCTACGACTCGTAAATTCAGAGTTTCAGAGCTCTACCTGAACTTAATCTATTGTAATATCAAGAGCAGTTTTTTTAGCCTCGATTTTCAAAAACATATGAAAATTAACAGTTAAGATTACTAAAAGAAGTTTATTCCAGGGCTATTGCCAATAATACGATTGTAATGCAAAACATATAGGCCATCTTACTTGTACAAAATACATCTGACATGATGGAGACCCTCTTTTTTAGGGGAAAACGGAGGGGGGATCACTCGTCACCAACAGAGTCTAGTGCGGAAACAGAGCCCTATGGGGGATCACATGAATTTCAGCGGATCTCAATAGGGTTAACCCTAATCAGGTAACTCTCATTATGACACACTCCTCCCCCCTACCCCCTCCCCCTGGGAGATAGAAAGTGACTGGTACCTTAACCCTTTATCTTCCAAGAGCTGATTGTTAATTCTCCCACAATTCCTTGTAAATTGGTGACGACGATTTGATGTCACATTAAGAGACATCAACTTCCACCTGATAAGTTTTCGCATTCTCATTACCTGTTTGCTGTTTACATGTGTATCACTTTTAGGAGTGATTTTGAATGGGTTAATTCTACTTTCGATCGATCAGAAAAAAATGTTCACTGCATTTGAACAGAGTTGAACTCAGTTCGCGTTAGATGGCCTTTTAAATAGTTACAGATTGAAACGATGATCAATGATCACATAGGTCGGTCACATTTTCTTTTTCTTGCTGATTTTACACTGTGCCCTTCTGGGATACTGTGTATGGAGGGGGTCCCATTGCAGCCTGTGAAATGACAAAAAAAAACCACTTTAATAAATTATTATAACTTGGCTCGCTCAATAATATTCTAATATGAAATGAAAGTGAAAAAGTAAGGAATAAGAAGGACTCTTAATTGAAAATTTGATATATTTGTCTTCTCTGTAGTTAACTCAGTGCGAGCAGGCTCTCATCGGAAGCGTGACACGAGAGGCGAGGACCGCACGTTTAGAGCCTGCGCACGCGAACGATGAAAGCGCGAGAGAGGTTCTCAAGCAGTATTCTAACAGACCTCTTGTGTGTTCAATTGGCCGGCCGGCTTCAACTCTTTTGTAAATTTTGTTCAGTAACACAAAAACGATTCTCAATGAGGAGATGGTCATGTAGTATTAAAAAACAATGGAAATGTAATTACCATCTGAGTTTGATTGCCTCTTCGCAGAGGGGGAGAAAATCCTGCATTCTTTCCCGATGGATCTTCACGAAGGGCTTCGATGAACGAATAAACCACCACTATGAAGTAGATCTTAGGAAAAGGAGGACATGAGGTAAGACCCAGGCCACCGTCAATTTACGAGTGAGAAGTTAGTTGAACAAGAGAATTGAGTGCTTTTCGATCAAGTGTGGTGAAACAAAGTCCAAAGTAATCATGACTACCAGTCAGAAGAAAGGAAATTTCCTTTAGGAGCCAACGAGAATTAAGAGTAAAAAAAGGGCTAGAAAAGGCAAACGGCTAAGTCATGATTGGTTTTGATTTTGCATCTGAGCGAAGTAAGACAAAACCATTCCAATCTCGAGTTTTTTAGCTTTCGACTCTCAAATAGAAATTGCACGAAGACTGAAACAGAACCTACCGACAGCAACCATCCAAGGCTGTAAATAAATAAAAAGACGGCAGACTGCAACGTAGAAGGAAATAGAGATCATGTTAAGTTTGTTGAAAAACTATCTACTAGCACTTCATTGAAAAAAGAAGCTTGTTTCAATTTACCACATTTCCGATGGAAATATAAAATATGATCTCCCCAAGTATGAAAAAGAGCTCGAAGATGTTCCACCCAAGCCATGGAAATGCCAAACACCTGTCACCCTGAAACGGAAAAGAACGATGATCATTGACGTAAATTTACAAATAAATAAATATCAAAGTCAGCGCTCCAAGCTGCGATTGTTTGGGTCGCCATGGCAAGAAAAAAGGAAAAATCGGCGACTGAATTTAAAGGCAAAGGCGCCAATATTACGATTTGTTTGGCCGTTACACAGCCAGCTCTAATAGACATTTTTGTCATTTTGTGTTTATGATGTTCTGTTAATTTGAGATAATCGTTCGAGTACAATACTTTCAATGCCTTTCTGGTGCACGATTGGTCTAGAAAACAAAAGAAAACATCCCACCCCACTGTTATTTGACATTTTCCCGTGCTTTGCAAGTTGCAAAAATATTTGAGGAATGATAAACACAACAGGCTCCATTTGGCACGAAGACGTGCTCGTAAATTTAGCTTGGACAATATCGGAATAGATGATATCCACGGACAAACATCCGTGCATATCATCACGCCGACAGCAGACTATTGTTTTATATATAATACATAAAAATGTAAGAAAAAACGAACAACTGAAACTTGCAAAAACAATTCAGCGAAACACTGAGCCAATCTTAATTATGCATTTCTGTCCTCGAAAAGCCGTTTTCGTTGCATAATCTGCTGACTAGTTTTAAAGAATTATTATGAACCTCCGAGACAAATTTTTATCAAATTATTTTCAGTAACATGCTAAAATCACGTTCTTGGAACTAGAGACTTGGACGTACTGAGTCACAGGATCCCAGAAGCATCAGGATGACCAGCAGTGAGATGACTCTGAATGCGAGGCTAGCATAATTCAGTCTGACGATTGCTTGATTTAGAGTTGATCATAAAAAAAAAATAAAGCAATCAGTTAACCAGTCAAAACATAACCAGAAAACGAGAAAAAAGCTTATACTGCATGGAAGGGTACTTTTAGCTGAAAAAGGTTTTGACATTTCTTTATACTGACATTAGTTGAACATTCATTTAAGTTCACACAAGATCACGAGCAATTAATTCCATTGAACAGTATTTATTTAAGAGGCTAAAAAACCCTACAAATCTCAACCGATTAATCTCTCAAATGAAAATAGTTTCGTTCCAAACGCGTGTCCTCTCTATCACATTTTAACGGCACAAGACAAAACTAAGTTGTAATACCAAGAAAATGCTTTCCGCTGTAAGGCAAATTTTGGCTGAGTTCGTCGGCGTTCTTCTCTAGTTCCTTGTAAACTGTAATAGAATTAACTCCTTGATAAATTAAATATACTGATCCAATCTGAAATATAAGCAAAAGCGCAACCACAGACCAGATTTAATATACCACATCAAATATAAATTGAATGAAGGTTTGATTTTCAAACTAAGCTCAGTTATTTGTGATAGGGAATTAATGAAAGAGAGATCAGTCGCATGTTTCAAACATCGAAACATACTGGATTGAACTCACCAGGCATAACATTGCGAGAATCGCAACACCTGTGCGAAGACTGCAGCCGCAACAAAAAGTTTTCACCAAAACTGCCATTGTGGAAAATAAGTTGATGCTACCCTTACGAACGTCAAACTTAACTGAACTGCTTCGAGTGTAACTGGTGTATGCTTTTAAACCTTTGGCTTTTGAGCGGATGCGTTTAAAAATTCCTTATGTAAAATACCTTAAATTCCCTATTCCTTCCTGTATATCGAGACAGAATATACTAGCTCGTCGATCAATTTCTACTTTCTCATTTCCCATCTTGTTGACAATGTATTGTCTTAGTGAGAGGAATTGCCCATTGTTTACTTCTAGTAGCTGGTCAAAAGATTAAGTTGCTGGAGATGTCAGAGAAATAAAACGTGCTACTGGTCTACCGTTGACTGTTGATACTTACAAATTTCCGGAGTCAAAACGTGCAGATGAAACGATTGTGAAATTACGAGCGTGCGGTAATTTCCGTAGATCAAGGTCAGTAAAAAAAAAGCTATGATGATGTCACTATAGCTTTATTTTTGCTATGCAAGATTTCTGGAGAAGCTTTTCCTACAATTTTCAACATATTCAATCTTATAAGCGATTAAATTTGATTTTAGTTGTAAACAAAGGTATTTAGTATAAAGTGCGTAACCGAAATGAGTAATCTCTAATTTATTACATCACGAGCACCTGTAAACAGATTTGAAGAAAAACAGGAAAAATATTCCGTCTCCGCTGAGAACTGATTTACTTAAGCGAATGAACGTGTTTGCGGTTGGTAGCTTCAGTGCGTTGTATCAAATGACGTCTGGTGAGAGAAATAAATATTCTGCCTCGTCATCACACGCACTACGAAGTCACGTGAGAAAGCACCAGCTGCTCAAGTGGTCAGTGCACTTCCCGCCTTGCTCGAGTCGGTCAGCACAAAAAACAGGCGCGGTGTTAGAACAGTTAATTGGAAAAATTTTCTCAATTTAGCCGTGAGGTACATTAGAAGGTGTCTACGTACCAAACTGGAAGCAAAAAAAAAAAATCGTCAATAGAGCTGAAAATGACAGAATCTCAACTTGCTGAAAATGGCGCTGCGCTAAGCAACAGCGAGTCAGCCATCGTCGCGGCCATCAGTTCCATGAGCGAGCTGCTAGTTTCTTCCATCGCTTCACTGAAGTTTACCATGACTGAATCCCTCGGTCAGATGAAGGACACCATTGACCACCTCGCAATCGAGGAAGGTTCTTTAGAGGAAAATGCTGAAACTGAAGAACAGCTAAAAATAGCCGCCTACATGGACCAACGATCCACAGAGCAGTCGGACAAAAACCAGCAACCTGTGTCCGCATTGTCAAATAGTGGGGCTAAAAAGCCTACAAGTTCTCAAACAACTGAGCAGAGCATTAACACTCTGATAAATCAGAGCTCTGAATCTCAGCGTGATGTTCCTGATGGGGAAATTGACCTACTGTCAGGCATTGCAAACGATCTCAAACTTGATCAAAAGAAGGCTCCTGCTATAAATGAACAGATCGCCAAAATTGTCCATGGCTTAATGAGAGAAAAGCTTACGGACGAAAGTTCTGACGGCGACACAGAATCGCTATAATACGCCAGAAAACTGTGAATGTCTCACCAGCACGAAGGTCAACCATCTCATTTGGAATAAACTTAAACCAGACACGGGGGTCTGCTGATATCAAGTTGCAACGAGTGCAATCCAACCTTGTCAAAGGGCTCATTCCTGTAGTTTCTATGGCTGAGAAACTTGTGCAGGCACGGGATAAAATTCCCAAAGATGCCTTGGATGCCCCCTGATTTAATAAGAGCGGCCACTGATGCCATTGCTCTGATAGGTGTCGCTAATTTCGAGTTAAACATGCGGCGCCGGGAGAACATCACGTCCGAGCTAAACGAAGACTACAAGCATTTGTGCTCCAGCTCGGTCCCATTCACAGACTTCTTGTTTGGCAATGATGCCGATTTGTCTAAACAACTGAAAGATCTCGCGGAAGCGACCAAGGCTAGCAAAAAGCTTAACCCCAAAGTGGAAGGCCACAAAAGCAATGGATACAGAGGTTACAAACAAGCAAAGTCCAAAGGATTTGGCTACAAGTACTCCTCGCGTGGTTCAGGCACTCAGATCAATAAACATTTAAACTGGAAAAGGCCTGGCCCCCCTTACAACAAAAAGGACGAGGGGAGGAGTTATTTTCGAGCTGGTAGATTGCAACAATTTGTCCCAGCAAGCAGAGATATAACTGACGACCCAGAAGTTTTAGATTGGGTTGAGCACTGTCATTTAGAGTTCGTAGATGATGTATCCCCAGTACAGGAACTGGGTTATAAGGTCATTAAATTCAATGATACCGAATCTGCTATTATAGATTCTGAAATTGTTAAACTCCTTAATAGAGGTGTAATTGTGGAGTCCCCTCACTCTCAGGGAGAATTTGTATCATCCATTTTCCTTAGACTCAAAAAGAATGGAGTGGACTACAGGATGATCCTAAATTTAAAGGAGTTAAACCAGTTCATTGTTTACCGGCACTTCAAAATGGACTCACTCAAGACAGTGACAGATCTAATGACCCAAGGATGTTTTATGGCATCTGTTGATATAAGAGATGCATACTATACAGTGCCAATTGCCATAGAACATCAAAAATACTTGAAATTCATGTGGCAGGACAAATTGTATCAATATACCTGCCTACCAAATGGGTTGGCATCCGCCCCTAGAATTTTTACTAAACTGTTAAAACCAGTGTTTAATGTACTCAGGCAAAAAGGTTATTTGTCATCCTCGTACATAGATGATTGCTACCTTCAAGGAGCCTCAGACGGGGAATGTTATGAAAATGTACTAGAAACTGTTATGTTGCTCAGGGAACTTGGGTTTCCTATTCACGAAGAAAAATCAGTGCTTGTACCATCTCAGGTCTTGACATGCCTGGGATTTGTACTTAACTCAATCACAATGATTGTGCAGCTTACTGAGAGCCGAAAGGAGAAACTGGAAAATGCCTGTCTCAACCTAGTTAACAAAGAGAACTGCACAGTCCAACAAGTGCCAGAGGTCATTGGGCTGCTAGTGTCAAGTTCGCCAGGGGTAGAACTTGGCCCTTTACACTATGGCAGTCTTGAAAGAGATAAATCTAATGCCTTGAGAGAAAACAAAGGCAACTTTGGGTCTTCGATGACCCTCTCCCCCAGTTCTAGGGCAGAACTCAATTGGTGGATAACTAATGTGGACACCTCAAACAAACTTATTTCTTATTGTGAACCAGAACTCCTCATTCAAACTGATGCCTCTACCCATGACTGGGGAGGTGTGAGGGGAGACCAGAGAACAGGGGGGAGGTGGAACCAACAGGAAGCACCCCATCACATTAACTATCTAGAATTATTGGCTGTACTCTTAACGTTAAAGGCTTTATGCGGAGAATGTGCTAATTTGCACATTCGGGTTCAATGTAATAATACCACCGCAGTTTGTTATATCAACAATATGGGTGGCTCAAAGTCCCCCGACTGCAACTCAGTCACAAAACACATATGAGACTATTGTGTTAAACATAACATTTGGTTAAGTACCTCACATCTGCCAGGATGTGAAAACACTGAAGCAGATAGAGAATCTAGGCACTTTAATGACCATACTGAATGGAAGTTAGAGTAAAAAATATACCAGTCAATAACCAAGCGACGTGGTCAGCCAAGCATTGATTTGTTTGCATCTCGCTTAAATAAACAATGTACAGTCTATGCCTCCTGGAGGCCTGATCCAGATGCACTGTTTGTTGATGCATTCTCTGCCAACTGGAATACTTTCTTCTTTTATGCTCTCCCTCCATTTAGTCTGATTGGGAAATGTCTGGAAAAATTGAAGCAAACAAAGCAGAGGGAATACTGGTGGTGCCCTTCTGGACATGTCAAAGCTGGTATCCCAAACTGATGCGACTACTTGTGGCTCCTCCACTGATCATCACACCCAGGGCAACACTCCTAACACTACCAGGATGCCAGAAACTTCACCCACTGAGGAAAAAGTTGAATCTGTTAGCATGTCATTTATGCGGAGACTCTACAAAAACAGAGGCTTTTCTGAAAGAGCAACCAACATTGTCTTGCAATCCTGACGCCAGTCATCCCAGAAACAGTATGATGCCCACATCAGGAAATGGCTTTTCTTCTGCACTAAAAGGCAAGCAGATCCTATTTGCCCTACTATAGGTTTGGCTGTGGAATTTTTGACAACCCTTTATGATGAAGGATTGAGCTACAGCAGTATAAACTCTGCGGTGGAGTGGAAACGCCCTTCATGTTCCAGATATTTTCTTCACCCCAGTTTAAAGGCATTGAGTGCGCATTGTGGCCTTCCCTTCTATCACGTGACCGCCATGTGCGAAAGTACCATACAGGGGCAAACAGACCATTCCAGTGGAAAAGACGCCCATCTCCACAAGATGCTCTCTCCCGTCCTGGACTGGAGCCTGGAGTTCGAGTTGCTGCAGTATCAGTATGACCTTAACGGCCCGAAAAAGATATTTCCGGTGCTTGGTCTAAACTGAAATTTGGAAGAGTTGGTGAAGGACACGAAAATGGAAAAAAATGATGCACGAAAATTTTGATCTCAAGGGCACTTTAAGAACGAGTCTGTAAGAATCAAACATCTTGGGAAATGAAAATTTTCAACCCCTCTTCAAATTTTGCATGCAGTTAGGCACTCAGGGGGGATGCAAAAAAATGCCCTTTTCAAAGGTTACAGCACTTTTTTTGCCATGGTAACAACGGCTGCTTGTTCGAGGCCTGGGGCTGCATTTTCAAACAAAAACATCGCAAAAAAGGGTAAAATGTTTATTTCTCTATCTCAAACTAAATATAACATTACAGATTGGTACTTCTAGCATACACATTGACATCATTCGTCTTTACTTTGATGCATTCAATTTTCCCTGGGAGTGAATGTGGACACACCAATAGATTATTTATCTTGGTACAGTTTTGGTCATTTTTGCTGTAGGGTAAAACAGGGAAAACGTTTGTCTAAATTTCTCCAAAAGTACACCGATTCTGGAACTGAAACTAAGTTTGCAATAATATTCTAGTTTTTAAATATGTAAATATCTCTGCGGGCCGGCCCCTACTTTTCATGGTGGCAACTCGCGAACGAAGCTCAAAAATCAGATATTGCATAAATTGGCAATGTTTGCATCTAATGTTCTCAACAACAAACGTTTCAGACAAAGGAAAAGTGCAAGAATTTCAAAGAATGTTATCTTCTGAGCAATATCCCGAAGAGCAATCTCGCCTCCAGCTTTAAAATTTTAAACAAATTGATCAACCTTCATAGAGGACTACCCAACGTGACTACAAACATGTACCTTAAATCGTGTGCATATCATCCACATTCCGAGTACTGTACCTTCTTTCATGGGAATTTTAGCAATCCAAAATCGTCTGACGATACACTGTTATACTTTTCAGTCATTTGAAACATGTTCAAGTTGGCTGATTTACACGAAACTATCGTAACACCGGTCATTTGACATTAACTAATACGTTATCACGCTGGTGTGACGCTGGATTTCTCGATGAAGTTTCCATCAGGTCGCCCCAAAGAAGACGACAAATGGACATTTTTCGATATTTCAGCAGATTTCCGCGCACTTGGAAGTAAAAACAACCAAAAGAAAAAAACCTTGATTGAACGTTCGTAATCACTAACAGTGAGAGACTGAGAGTATAAATCGCAACTTGTCAGCGGTAGTACTATCTGTAAAACCCAGTTGCTACAATAGCAATCTGCATGACATAGAGCCTGTCTGCACTAGCAAACAAAACTAAAATTATCCCGAGAAAATCAAAGGATAAATTTTATCAAGACAAATTTTTGTCTCCTCTGTTGCATCCGCACTAAAAGTTTCGAAGCTGTCAAAGCTGTCAAATTCGGTCAACAGCCAAAAATGACACCGATACTACATTCCATAGTAATTTATTCAATTAAGCTTTTCCTTTCCTGTTACTTCGAGCGGGCACTTTTGGATCTTGCGCCACCTCTACTGCTTCATTGTTGAACTGGTAAAGAGGCGACTGGATAATCACTCCACCGTTGTAACTTGCCCCAACTGCCTGTAAATTGTTCCCTTGATAGTCCTAAGGTGGGAAATTCCAGCGCCTAACCTGCTCATAAGAGTGGCTGCTTTACTTTTCGAGTGGATTTAAATTCAAGTTAAAATGATTCATCTTGATTTGTCTGAATTAGCAAAATCGGCGAGTTTCGCAACGAAAGACGATTACTGCAGTCTTTTGGTAAACTGAACTCAGTTCAATTACCACACTGGTGTTAAAATGATCGACATGTTTATCACGGTTTTGTTTATTTATTCGATTTTGCCAAGACATTATCCGGGACAACTTTCGTCGGCGATTTGTTTGAAAAACTGTCCGCCTCTATCAAAATTTGTCAAGTCGCGACAAACCATCCACACTTGTAAAGTGTTGGTGATGACAGGAAATTTGTCTAAATAAACATGTTTTTCGCTAGTGCGGATAGGCCCATATTGCCCCTTCTTCCAATGAGCAGGCTCGGGCAGTTGTAGTTTCTGGGTGACAGGAACTGAGATATTTCGAATCATCTGAAGATTGTAAGAAAACTGTCAGAAAATTTGCATAAGATATGACAACGAGAGACTGACTTATCACCGCCGCAGTGCAATCGAGTAAGTCAATGTTTCCTTCCATGTCTTGATAAAGAAAAAATCAAAACAAAGTTCGTAATAGAAGATTCAATGAAATCATAATGTCATAATTCCACCTTTGAAACTACTCATTATCCACACGCAAAGCGTAACTCGTAACTGGAATGAAACTCCCCATGGTTAATATGTAATCTAGATTGCTTCAGGTTCTACGGGAAAAAGAACAGCGATCTCATCACGTTTATTTTCCTCAATTTTTTTTTCCTGGATATCTTTTATAAGCTTAAAGAAAGATCAATATAACGCAATCTTCCAGTGATTTTCACGACAGGAAGTCAAAGGTTTCTTTAATTTCCCCTGAGGTGGCCGGCTCACCAGGAAGAAGGAGATCATTCGGTCCATCGTTAGTCTGTGGAGATTATCAAGCTATTGACTGAGAAGATTTTGTCCGTTGGTTCATCAGTAACAAATTTGTACTCCTTGGTCCGTGCGACACCGAAAAAGGAACCTTTGTAATTTTGCAGGCATTTACTATAGCATTTTATCAAGGAAAAAGAAATCTCAAGACTCAAAGCCAAAATACTGTTCAAGCATGTAAAAAATTCCTTGAAAAAAGCTAAATTTGTGGAAAATTATTGTGATAAAATCCCCGTTCCATTTGCTGTTAAAGAGGGGATACTAAGTTCAAAATCTCCACTTTGTGATAGTTTTTCGTTTTTCATATAGTACTATCGCTGACAAGTTGCAATTTATACT
Organism: Stylophora pistillata; assembly: GCF_964205215.1. Taxonomy (NCBI): domain Eukaryota; kingdom Metazoa; phylum Cnidaria; class Anthozoa; order Scleractinia; family Pocilloporidae; genus Stylophora; species Stylophora pistillata. The sequence goes on from NC_142529.1 coordinate 11,820,991, forward strand.
CTCACTCTCAGTGTTTACGAACGTTCAATCAAGGGTTTACTCTCTTTCTTTTAGTTGTTTTTATTTCCAAATGCGTAGAAAATCTGCTGAAATATCGAAAAATGTCCATTTCTTGTCTTCTTTGGAGCGACCTGATGGAAACTTCATCGAGAAATCCAGCGTCACGCCATCGTGATAACGTATATGTTTATGACAAATGACCGGTGTTACGAGAGTTTCGTGTACATCAGCCAACTTGGACATGTTTCAAATGACTGAAAAGTATAACAGTGTATCGTCAGACGGTTTTGGATTGCTAAAATTCCCATGAAAGAAGGTACTGTACTCGGAATGTGGATGATATGCACACGATTTAAGGTACATGTTTGTAGTCACGTTGGGTAGTCCTCTGTGAAGGTTGATCAATTTTTTTTAAAATATTAAAGCTGGAGGCGAGATTGCTCTTCGGGATATTGCTCAGAAGATAACATTCTTTGAAATTCTTGCACTTTTCCTTTATCTGAAACGTTTGTTGTTGAGAACATTAGATGCAAACATTGCCAATTTATGCAATATCTTATTTTTGAGCTTCGTTCGCGAGTTGCCACCATGAAAAGTAGAGGCCGGCTCGCAGATATCTACATATTTAAAAACTAGAATATTATTGCAAACTAAGTGCGTAGTTTCAGTTCCAGAATCGGTGTACTTTTGGAGAAATTTAGACAAACGTTTTCCCTGTTTTACCCTACAGCAAAAATGACCAAAACTGTGCTAAGACAAATAGTCTATTGGTGTGTCCACATTCACTCCCAGGGAAAATTGAATGCATCAGGTAAAGACGAATGATGTCCCTATGTATGCTGGAAGTACCAATCTGTAATATTGTATTTAGCTTGAGATAGAGAAATAAACATTTCACGCTTTTTTTGCGATGTTTTTGTTTGAAAATGAGCCTTAAGGCCTCGAACAAGCAGCCGTTGTTACCATGGTAACAAAAGTGCTGCAACCTTTAAAAAAAGGGCATATTTTTGCATCCCCCCTGAGTGCCTAACTGCATACGAAATTTGAAGGGAGGTTGAAAATTTTCATTTCCCAAGATGTTTGATTCTTACAGAGTCACGTTCTTAAGCGCTGAAGCGATCTTCAATGTGGTTTCAATTACTATAGACTAAGAAAGACTAATGGGGTAGAGTTTGAAAGAAATTGTACATTTTTAACCGACATGCACCTAAGCGCTTTTATAGGCAATGCTTCTTAATTTAGAATAATGTCTACTGAAATCGAAAACTTCGCGTAAATAAAACATTGGACTGCGCCACGCGTGGCTTCGAGACCTTAGATCGAGTTTTAAATATACGAAACAGAAGCAAACAGTCGTGCTTTCATCGGACCTTGGAAATTGAAGATTCAACATTTTTTTTTTTTTTTGCGGTTCGTTCACACAATAATTTTCATTTTCAGTTCTATTAAAAAAAATCATACGTTTTCTATTTGAACTTAAGGTGGCTCTATATAGTATTTTACAAGGCTTTGGGTATTACATATGCATGAATAATTCAGTCTCCCTTGGCAAATGTTTATCTCACAGCACTCGATAGAAGATCAGTAATGAAAACCCACAGCCTTAGACTATATGTGGAAAACCCTTTCAGAACCTCAAAGCTGTTGCTATGGCAACTACTGCAAGGAATGCTTGGCTTGCTTTTTTGACCTAACTGACTTCTAGACGGTGTTTCTCGGTTTCTACGCGGTGAATTTTCTTTGTTTTTGGGGAAACAGAGTTAACATCCAAGGAGTTTCAACTGATAAAGCCACAAGAAAATCTGTACATAATTTTCGGAGTAATTCGCAATTTTCATTTTTGACATGTATTACATTTATGTATGTATAAAATTCGATGATTTTTTTGTAAGAGCTAGAAAAAGAAAAATCCCATCCATGTGCCAATTTTCAAAAAAATTCACCGACTGGGACGCGCCCAATATGCGCCTTTAGATCACTCTAAAACCCTTGTTTTTTGTGACGTCATCAAAACAGAAATTCTACAAGTTACGGTAATGCGCATGCTCGCGTCGCTCTTTCTTCAGCTCGTGCCAGTTGAAACTCCGAGAAATCGATGCGTACTTTTCCCCACCACGGCGAAAAGTATACCTACGTGTGAAAAAACATATGGAAATGCGTGTTAACTTGTAGTTTCCTCCGATGCTTTGAAGTGTTCAAAGATCTTGGCTAAAATACGGGTTGTTTTTGTTACTCGCGGGGCTTTGCAAGTTGTTGAAGATGGAGGCAGAGACAATACGCTAACAAGCCCTTTTGCTCCGAACTTCTCGAAAACAGTTTTGAGATCTCGGTGTGAAATGCCACTTCCGGCTATTTTTTCAGCAATATGTTGTTTGAAGGGAAATTTCGCGATTGTTGGATGATGAAGAGTTCCTCGGAACGTCTGCAGGAGTTCGTAGTGACGATCAAGGCATTTCATGTCGTTTTCTGCGTACTGTCTTGATGACATGTTTTCTATCAACATGTCCTCTGAAATGTTCAAACAGGAGTCAAAGGCTTTTTTTCTTAAAGCTTTAACATCCTCCATTGCATCGTGTGCGGGGAAAGGTTCATGGAAAAGTGTCTGGTAAATGGATTGTTGATTTAATTTAACTGTGGAACCATCCGATGAGACCAGAGAGGGATGTTTACGTTTGACCAAGTTCTTCATCACAGGGAGAGTGTCAGAAAAGAAAACATTACGACAGGAAAGTTTTTCACAAAGTTGATGTCCACCTTGACGAAGAAGGGTTGGAGTATCGAAAACCCGAGAGTTGTGCCCGATTAAAACAGTATAAATATTATTATTGCTTTTCACACGCCTGACAGTTTTCTCCAAGAAGGTTGAAAGTTCTCCAGTGACTTTCCAAGTGACGCAGTTTCTACTGGTTGATTGTCTTTTAACAGGGTCCTGACTCCTCTGACTGTTCGGACACTTAAACCATTTGCCCTTGTAGCACGAATTTCTACCTCCCTCAAAGGAAATATATAGATGTTGAAACAGTGCAAACCTGATTGATCAACTGCTGAAAGTTGACATATTTCTGCAGTTTTTCCGCGCGTATTTGTTTCAATATCGTAAATTACGAAATTGTAAGCAGTGTTTTTGTCATAGGGAAATTTCTCCATCACTGGTCTGATTGTTAATTCAGGAATGCATGTTTCAAAGGTTTTCAGCTCCTCACTTGAAATTTTCAAATTGATGATGTCAAATTCTTGGATCAGTTTTGTAAAATCGTTTGGATTAAGGTTAAGTCCTATTCCACTTTGGTATGTGTTTCCTTCTTTAGCTCGTTTTTTACCTTTAAGAGTTAACTTCTGCTTATGTAGTTGAGCTCTTTGGCGTTTGAAATTAATGCTGGTTTTTCTAAGTTTGTCATGGGTAGCCTTGTGATCCATCCTTTCAATGTGGCTGAAACAGTGTATACCAGGTTCAATGTTGAGGCTCTCAAGTGTTTGGCTAATGTACTGATATCCAAGGTTTACTTGGGAGATGCTACAGGCCACTCAGAAGTCATTACTTGCACTTGTCCTATAGTATCTAATTTTGGGACTTTTTAACCCTATAACACTGCGTAAGGCCCCGTTTCTCTGCAAATTTGCCTCAGGTGATAACTTTGTAACCACTACATCAGTACAATATTCATCAAAAATTCTCTCCAAACCTTTCCTCAAGTCATTACCATAGAGATCTTTGCCATAGGGTAAGTCAGAGTGTTTGTAGTTAATAGGGTCTTTCTTGGCACCACACTAGGATTCATTGCAATTTGTGTGGTTTCCAAAGGAGTGTGGTAGAATGCCTTTTAAGGATTTTTGACTGTCCACTTTTCTACTGGAGAAGGGACATTCTCTTTTATATGTGCAGCTGTTGTGGAGTCTTCATCTCCAACAAAAACAGATAGTTTGACTCTAGAATTTAGGCTTTCAGTAAACAAATGGACTGCTGCCATAGGCTCCATTGCCTTTGATGATGCTGTATGATTGAGTCGACAGTTGGGTTGCATGGCTTCTTTTTCGGTTTTTCTAGCATTTGCGCAAACCCTGCAGGATTTTGTTCTTATAGTATAATCCATAACCTTCCCATAAGTTAAACCCATGACTGCAGCTTGACCAGTTGACGAGTTATGCTCCTTTCCTGGTTTTTGCCAACCCATGTCATATGAGCAGGGGATATTGATGCAGCTTTACAGCGCTGACAACATTTCAATGAACTTCTCAAAACATACAAGTCCATAATTCTACTTTCATGTGGAGTGCAATTTTCCTTCTTTGTTTCTTTCAGATTAAAATCAATATATGTACATGATAATGGTAATTTTATTATTAGGTTGTAACTGTAACCAAACATTTGTTGGAATTTTAAAATGAAATGTCAAAATGTTTAGGTGTAATCATATTGACGAAACAACTTGCTATGAACTATTTGTGGTATAATACAAAAATTCTATTGGAAAATTCATTACTTGATGAGGGAATTCCGCATTAAATTGCATGCAAAAACCGATATCAAGTACAATCTAAGGCGGAATTCACGAGTGAAGTAGTGGATTTTTGCAATTCCACGGTAAATACCTCGCTTTGTTAACCAATCATAATGCGAGATTTTATTCAATGATGCGATTCAAATTGAGAACAATTTTTAGAGCAAAGAAAGACTTAAAGAAGCACTTTTCTCAAAACTTTTAGGTGAATTGCTTGGTGCCACGCATAGTGAAAACAAAATTTAAACTACACCTGACTTAAATGGGTTTCTCTTTTTTTCGGTGGCGACCAATCTTCTACCATTCCTTTAAAATCTAATTTGCTCTTTGCCCTCCACTCCTTTATCCCACGATTCCTGTCATCCACGTTTCCACTTCGAGTGGGTTTCTTTTGTGAAAACCGACCCCTTTCGTCGCGCATTGGTGGTTGTTTTTCCCGTGTCAGTTGCACCTCTGGAGACACTCCAGCTGTTTTCAGTGTATCATCGCCCATGGAGCTCAAAGCGAAACATCCAACCATAAAAAGTGCACCGTGACCACGCTGCGACTTCCTTCGCGTTCGATGACGACTGTCTACCCTCTCTGATATCGGCGCAATAAATGCTGCGAATTGACTCCTCAGTTTAACCACGTCAAGAGAAGACGAAAGAAGTGTATTTTCAAACACATTTTTAGGAGTTTGTAAGTGGAACACGACTCGCGATAAAAGTCTCGCCGCCATGTTTATTTTTGTTTTTCTTTCAAATACTCGCGCGCTCGCGCCATTCGTACCCATCCTTCGTGCGCCGAAAAAACTATATAGAGCCACCTTAAACACGTCGTTTTATTGAATTCTGAGTAGGATCCCCTGGACCCATTCTATTTACGAAAGCAGATCGTCAAAATACTAGCAGCAATTCTTGCCTTTCTTAACTCGACCCAGCTTTCCTGGTTCTCGTTTACATATATCAAACAGGGACTATCTTAATCAAGATTAACTTGCATGACCTTTTACCAAATTGTTATTTCCTTTATTTCCCCTATACATACTATACTACAACGGCCAGGAATTTCATCTTTTCCCTTTCAAGGAAGTTTTTGGCTGCACACGGCCTTTGTTATCGGCGTGAATAAACTCCCAGAGTTGTTTCGCACTGTTCGCATTTCCCAAAATATTTGCAAGCCTTTCCTGTGGTAGTTTGAAAAGTTCTTGGACACTGTTCACGTTTCTCATAACAGATCTGAAAAACACGTAGAAAATAATAGACAATGTTTTTTTCACAGAGCAACAAAGGATTTCAGGATGGGGTCCAAAATGTCCTACACAACTTGGTGCTGGGCCTAAGAAAAGCATTTCAGAGTTCCTCTGATAAATGTACGTATAATTACAATTTGAGTTTGAGAAGTCATGTCTTGCATAGGACCACCACTCAAATTAAGATACAACTTCGAGAAAACATTAAGATTGGAAGATATATCGCAATAACAAACAAAACTGCCAAGCTCTTTGATGAAAAATGAGAATGCCCTATATCAAATATACCCATCAGGGTCTCAATATGGCAAATTAATCTACCTCATTTGCGTCAATGTTCTCATTTTCTTTTACATTTCTACATCAATAGCGTCAAACATTAATTTATTTGTTTATCTTTTGTATGTTTATTGCACTGTAAGTGTTTTCTATGAATAAATTAAATAAAAATTATTATAACAAAAAAAAAACAAACAAACAAACAGACAAACAAAACACAAACATGTCATTTAATAAAGAAAATTAAAAGTTTTACCTATAGTTCTTAAAATTTATTCCAGGAAGCTTTAAAATGAAGTCCTTGAAGAGAAAAGCAAACTAAATCAAGAAAAAAATTGCAACGTTCAAGAAAAAGGTCTAAATATAAAACTAATTAATCGAAATGAAGGCAAGAGAATTCATTGTTTTCGAGCGAAACGCTACTTTCAATTCCCTTTTATTTATTATAACCAGTAATCTACTCGAAAAGACTTTTAATTCCCTTTAAGCACTAAGTCAGAAGCCACTATCAGAAATCTTGATACGACACAAACACTGTTTTAATCGTTGTTTCAGGACAAACAAACCGTCTGAAAGTCTTAATGCGGTCAATCTTCTTTGTCTTCAGCAACTGTTTCGTCTACGTAATTTTCTTAAAAAAAACTTTCCCTAATTAATTAAGAAAGCAAGAATGTCTGCTTGCGATTGTATTAGTAAATTATTTCCCTACCCATAAGAAAAGCGGATGTGGCATACTTTTACTTCAAAGCGTATCTTTTTCCTCCCGGCTCCAATAAGCATTAAATTTAAGTGAAACATGACTTCGCAGTACATTCGCCATTCTAACGTTACTTGCAAGCAAGCCGCATTGCTATTCACATGAGTGATTTTAGCATTTCTACAGGCCACGGTTCAAAATCGATCCCAAAAGCTCCTGTTGAGCACGAGTCGATCGCAGTGAAGTGAAAATAACACTATTTATTCGAGAAACATGTCTTTTCTATCTCGCATCTTATTTTCGACCTCTACCTACTGTACCATTTAGACCGTTAGCTGGTATCCAATGCTTAAGCTAGCCATGCTTTTACCTCGTTTAAACGGTCCTGTTACCCGAGGCTTCTTGTAAATGTTGCATCTCAAGCGATTCCTTACTTCTTAAGGCCGACGACAAATAACCATAAAAATCTATGGAGTCTGAGACTTACCCTCCAACTACAGAATTTGACTGACTTACCTGTGGTCCTATGTTATATGTAACTTCTGAGGCAATTGCTGTAGAGTCAGAGCCCACAGCCATGGCTGTGCCGGCATCTGGTTCCGGATATTTTGCCTGGAAGATAGAAATACACAGACTTAAAAATCAGATAAAGTACTCGTAGCTCATCTTCAGAGATTTTACTATAATCCATTCGACGAAATCGTCCTTGCAACCTTGCGGAGCCCCAGATTGTAAACCAGACCCAACTGATTGCCTTTGCCACTTTCATTGTGTTGAATTCTTAGGAAAGGTATTTTATCTTACGTGGCCCCTATCTACTCATGGGCATTACTGGATGCCGACGAACGGTGAGGGAAGTCTGCCGAAATGACAGAGGTAACCTGTGGTGGAGTAGAACCCCATCCAGGAAGATTAACTAATCTGCAATTAATTTCATGCTACATTAACTGGATCAAGCCACGATTGTGTGGAGTCAGTTAAAACGAGTGAAGACGCAACCAGACCTTTCAAAGGCTTCTCCAGGTCTGTTCTGCTTAAACTACAATGCACAAATGGTAGACGCCACAAACAAGAAGGTTGTTTCATCGAATGGGACTCACCTTCAGATCATCAAAAAGCTCAGCTGTTGCATACGGACTGTGACACCACAAGATTTTTAACTGAAAGATTGACCAGTATTATCAACAATTAATATTGCTCTAAGACAATAAGCAACGAAAAAGCATTCAAAACACGCACCTTAGGAAAATGAAGTGTAAGTAAAGTCAACTTGGAAGAGATGTCATTAAAGGATACCTCACTTGACAAACTAGATTTCGCCTGGAGGCAAGACCAAAAAAAATACAAGTAAACAGGTAAAACAGATAAATAATTAGATATATAACAAACGCTGCTGAACAATGCTCAGATATTCTCGATGAATGATTTCAATTGGTAAACTTCAAAACAAGTCGTTAGTTAAAGAAAAACCAGGTATGATTACAAAATTTGATTCCGAGGCTTGGTGTATAAGTCACGTGAGGAACAAAGGTCAGTAAGAAGAATTATCATCGTGTCCCACACGAACTAAATTTATCTACATTATGCAAGACTGCATATTTGCATGGAAATGCAAAATCAACTGCACCGGATTCATAAGTTCCTGATCACTCCTAAACGAATAATGGGCAATAACTAATGCAACGTATCACCCGACCCTAACAACTGGTTTGGTGCTATGAATTTCCGTACACCAAACAAATTATAGATTTTGGGTACGAAGGGTTTAGATCTTCACAGTGTCATTCTCTTTTCTCTTCCTTTTAATCGCATTTTTTCCATCTCAAAACAGACGGCTTGCACCGGAAAAAGATTTTCCTATGCCCATCTTTGTTGTAATACTAACAGAAGTTAAACTCAGTCTGGTCTCAGCTTAACCTAAGCTTGTTGTAGTGAGCTGTGTACTCATAGAGCTTAACTGTAGATATATTTGGATTTAGGGTTCTCGCTGGCCCTAGCTTTAGCGCTCACTCAACCCCCCGTTCGGATAGGAGAAGGTAGTTTTCCAACACGGGCAGGCAACTTTATATCCCTTCTCGCCACATCTTGTAGTTTAAGATGTTGACACTAAAACATCTTCGTGTTTCAATTCCTTCTTTCATTCCCTACGAAGGTGGACTCGTGGAGGAATGCCTCAAGAAAGAAGATCACGGAAGTTTCTTTCCTGAAGGGCAAGTTGGAATTCCAACCTTTTCCAAGCCTTGCCTTAGATGCTGTTGACTTACTAGATATTCCCGATACATACTTGGAAAACATACTTGAAAAGCGAGTAGAAATTAACCTTCACGAATACTTCCCGTTTCCCAAATAAAAAAGCTATCTAGAATTTCCTCACATAAATTCACCAATCAACAAAAACGGTGAACTCTTAACCACAGGGCCAAAATGATAAAAATGAGGAAAACTGTTGTATGAACTAAGCGTTTTACTTCCAGGATCTTCATCAGTAACTGAAACTTGAGAAGTTCTTGATGGAAAATCCAAAAACAATTGATTTTCCACCAAAGAATTAAGACGGGTACTAACCTGCAGCGAAAATGACTTGTTTGGATCAAATTCGATCAACAAAATGGGTCTTTTGTAGAACCTGACCATGGCTACAGCCTGGTGATACCTTGAGAGCCAACATAGAGACCATGGACGTAGTTGATATTAACATAAAATTGCACCCCAAAAGATTTACATTCGATTTGATCCCTTCAGTCCATTCTAATCACCCCAAACGTCGTTAGGATGGCACTGGCATTAGCACTTACATTTACACTGGCACGTAATCGACAATGGTACCGAAGTCGTGCTGTGTTTAATACGTTCGGAGGTCATCAAACGTGCTCATCAAATGCAATTTAATTTGCGAGAGTGCTGACATCTCTAATTTGCCTCACCTTACGTGTGAAAGAAAACAAAATACGAAACAAAGCCGCCTTTAAAGAAAGTTTGTAGCAAAATCCATGCACCAATTTCATTTTGACTTGAAACTTTCACAAAAGGTTCAAGAACCTCCACCCTCCCGAGCGGATGTCACTAAACTGCAAGCCTGTGTGCTAGGGTTAATGTTGCGTTAGGGGAGGGGTGAGTGCGCAGTTGCTCAGATACTAATGCTGGTCCCAGGCTGCATACTCATGCGATGTTACCAAGAGCAAAGATTAAAATGACATAGGATAAATTATAGATCCAGGCATTTTTTTGGTAAATGTTTTATTATCTCTACTATGTGATGACAGATAGAGTCTATAGATCACGTTTATACTAAAGACAAATACTTACAGTCTTCCACTGTTAAGCGAGCCAATCAAATCACTCACACTCTTACGCTCCACACAAATATCTGGGGTAAGTATGTAATCACCAACCTGTAAGTGTCAAAGAATAGTAAGTATCACTGTTATGGTAGTGATACAAATTGCAGAACAGAGCCCCACAAGTACAATGTTATGTAAACGCTACAGCTTGCTACATGATCACCCAACGCAGGTCACCCAGCTGGCGACTTCCACTGCAAATTCAGTCGCCGCATAATTTTGGTACTCGTCCAGGTAACCAAATTGGTCGAAGCTCAGGAATATAACTAGGATAATTATGAACAAACCTCCAAAGTTACAGGTTCAACATCAATTCCTCTCCGATGAATCAGTGAAGGAAGCTCACTGCGAAACTCCCGCATGTCGACAATGACCTTAAACAACACCAAGTGGTTATTTATGTGTCAAGCTTACTCCTTAACGACTAAATTCAAGAATAGTGAAATATCTAGACTTTCGGCCTTTTTCTGTCCTAGGTGCTTTTTATATCTCTATTTACTTCGTGTGGACTTTTAGAATAGATTTACACATGCACCTACTTCATTTTTTAAATTTTTTAAATAAACGTTGCTTTTGGTGAGTCCGGCGTGATACCGACCAGTAAGGCCAGCCTCTATTAACGGGGTACAGTTTTCTGCCTTTTCTTTTTATCTAGGTTGATTATTTATCAAACATCCTCCGAGACTCAGTGGTAGTTGGTCGAAACAGAACAATTTTGCCTTCATACGGTCACAACAAACTGTTACTGGGTTTTCTTCACGAATTATACTTTTCATTTCAATACTTTCACGACTGAATTTTTCAAATTAAAGGAGGGTATGTCACCTCAGTTCCAACCACATATAAAGTTCAGGACCCCTATGAAAAGAAAGGCCTCAATTAAACGCCCCCGACGTTCAGTTCATTGAAAGTAGTTTTGCCTCGTTGTTAATAAGAGGGAAAGTTTAATCAGGGCCATGCGCCTGTTCTGTAACATAAATTCATTATTTATTTATTTATTTATTTATTTATTTATTTAAAAAAAAAAGGAATACAAAAGAGAGAAGCTGAAAAAGGAAAACTTTTATATTAAGGACTGAAAATCACATTTGTAAGAGAATCATGAAAAGCAAAGTTAAATATGAACTTTCCGCCAATCTTAATGGGGAATACTGTCAAACTTTCTAATAAAAATGGTACGAAATTCGCTACTGACCCACCCATAAAGCAATCTTACGTTGTCACAGGTTCCCATTAAGGATACCAAAATTACCAAACTGTTTATCCATATATTTTTTTAGTGTTACACCTCGTTTATTAATAACTCTGCACTAAATCAATCCATTGTTGCACCTTTCTAGATTGTTTACTTGCTTCGTCACATGTGGCTGCTTTTCTTGTGCTCACAGCATCAGTCGCCTTGGACGGATCTCTACTCAACATCATGGCAGCATTTGTTTTACCTTCACGCTCTTCCGGGACAACCATGGTCTGCCATCACAGGGGTGAAAATGATAATAAAGATTAAGAGAAAAAGAAAAAAAAAAAAAAAAAAAGGGGAACTAGATTAGCCAAACAAGAGCCTCACTATGGTGGCCGATCATTGCCATTCGTTTTTTTTATCAAAAACGGCGTTGAAACATCATTTTTTCTTATTAAATGTATTCAAAATGAATTCAAACAAAATCAGTTTGACACAAAGACAAAATTTAAACGAAAAGAAAGCAAATGGATAGCGAAAGCAATATTAGTGCCCAGTCTGCTTTGGTCCGTTGTACCGTGTAGAAGCATGCAATGCACTGTGGGATACAGTGGCAGCGATAGGCCGACGCAATTTTGATTTTAGTTTTGATTCGAGTTTTGATTTGAGTTTTGATTTGAGTTGATTTTGCTTTTAATTTCAATCTGTATTTGTTTCCCATTTCAAATTCATTTGCTTTTTATTTCAATTCGCTCTAGTTTTTGTTTTTAATCTAATATTGTCTTTGTGTCAGACTGATTTTGTTTTAATTCATTTTGAATACATTTAATAAGAAAAAATGATGTTTCAACGCCGTTTTTGATAAAAAAAAAAACCAATGGCAGTGATCGGCCACCATACCTCACCACAAAAATGCAGATGATGCAGTGTTGCGAAAAAAATGATGATCGAAAACCTGCCATTCATATAAATTCACGCCCACGGAATGTGAGGAGAAACACTCGATTACGTCTCGTGTCTCACCCTACACTTCGTTTGCGCTCTAGCCGCTGCGTGCTTTACAACAGAACAGAGCACAGTCAAGGCTTCTCTAGTTGTTAAATAGTGTCTACCTCACAGCTAAATAGTGCTTTCGCACACACTGATTGGCTGGTACGGAAGTGATAAGCAAATACCATTCACCTCCGAGAAGACGAAGAGACAAAATCGCCCGTCAAAAATTCAATTTGGCGATCATTTTTTGGTATATTTACAGAAATAAGCTAATTTTTTTGGTTTCTGTGGGGTACGTACGAAGAAAATTTTTCACCTTTGTGTCGGTGAAAGCGGTGGATATTCACCTCGCCGCTTCGCAGCTCGGCAAAAGATTGCCACTACTACTCTCTCCACTTCGAGGAATAACTGTTATTTAATTTAATTGTTAACAACGACTAGTCCCAGACTGTACCCTTGGCTTCCACAGCACGCTCTTAATCGATACCAGAAAACAGTCAGAAAATCACTCATAAGTTATCCCATTTAACAAAATGTTGAGGCTCCAAGGTCCTGAGTAATGTTGATTATCGTAGCTATCGTTCTGTTCTATGGTTACACCGAAGATACAGCATTAGACGTTTACATAGCTAATTACATATCTGGGCGTGGATTAATAAATTAGTGTAATTCAGGTCTAGAAAATAAAAGAGAAATAAACCAACCCCTTTGTTTTTAATCAGCACTTCAAAAGCTTCTTTTTCTTTCCGAAGAGTTGTCAAGTATTTCTGAAATAATGGTTTAAGAAATCATATCACACCTGTAAAGTTTGTTTGACACAAATTGCACAAAAAAACAAAAAAAAAAACAAAAACAAAAAAACCTGTGAATCACTACCTGCTCCTCGACTGAACCCGCGTAGATTAAGAAATAAACACGAAGAGGAATTCCAGGTCTGGATGCCTTGTAAACCTGTCGGAGAGAGAGCGTAACAATCTCCATGACTGACTTGTACAACAATACCAAGGAAGTGCCAAAACTACGGGCGACTGGCCGACCATTTTTTTTTTCGCATTTTTATAAACCGGACTACAAAGAGTCGTACCAAGTGTACTGAATCTAATATCAAGTAGATATTAATTTTAAGAGGTAAGAATCGCTTTGTACCTAGAAGATACAGTTTTTCGATGCTATTAGGCATTCACTTCGTGAATCCACATCACCCTGGAATGGCCTACTCTTCGTAACCTTCTTTATTAAATAGCTGTTGTCTACAAATGTGCGCAAGAGGTACAACAAAAACAATGAACAAAGGAATGATGGCCCAAAAAAAAAACATACTGTTAGTAGATTTTAAAAGAAAATCAGACAACCCAAAACAAGAAAACACTAAAAATACCTCTAGCTGGCGTATAAACTGCATTTGTGCATCATATAGCACAACATATCGCGGCTCTACTTCCCAAAGAGTCCTTAAGAGACTGTAACGATCACTACAAAAGGAAAAAAATATTTACGGTTCTACATCCTTCAGATCATGATTTATATGGTTTTCTTTTACTAACACAAGACATTTGTTCATTCACTAATACATTTGTTACTACATTAATAAATTCGTGTAATTTTTAATTGATTCATCTATTTTTGTTTCTCTGTCGACTTGTTGATTTGTTTATCTGTTTATCTACCATAATGAAATAGCTTAGATACTAGGCACGCTTTGATTGATCAAGAACCTATTGTTCACCACACCGATATAACCACAACTATTTTGTGAGCAATATAGCACCCTTTCTATCGGTTTACTGACTTAATAATCCTCTCAGAAATGTCTGGAAATCATTCCCTTCGACCCTTTTGCATGCATTCTCTCAACAACCCGAGTTGGTTATCAATTCTTTAAAGCCGATAGAATTGCGGTGTACTGCTTAATTCAGTCCTTTTTTACGTATGAGCATAGACATCCACACATTACGATAGTCACAATTAGCCGGCGCAAGCTCTTTGCTTGTCCGCCATTGCCGCAGCGGTTTTTATGAACTTACTAAATGAAATATTTGCACAGCTTTAGGGGGATACAGGTATTCAGAGCATAAATATATCTTATTAGAGGTTTTGTTGTGTAGTATCGCTGAGTATCTTTAAGAGTTGTGCCGGCACAACTCGTAAAAATAATCAACGATACTACACAACGAAACCTTTAATAAGAGATTTATTATTAAGCACGCCAAAATTGTTATTTCAGTGCGGGCGAATCGCGCGGATATTTCTGGAGTACAAATATCGCGTGATATTTGTGCTCGTCTCGCGCGTTATTTGTACTCTACGAAGCACAGTTGGATAATAAATATATGTTATTGACCAGCCGGAGGTCCGTATTGGGAAAAACTGTGCCCAAGGTCTTGGATACCGCCCGAGGCCGTAAGCCTCGGGCGGTACTCAAGACAGAGGGCACAGTTTTTCCCAACACGGACCGACCTATGCTGCTCAATAACATTTTTATTTTTTTCTAAAATATACAAAAAAATGATTGCCATAAGAACTCGCATGGGGCCGAGTAAAATTAAGGATTAATATCACGCGTGTTTTCGGAAGTTGCGGAAATTGCCCGAATCGCACAGCGACGAGGGCAATTTCTGCAACTTCCGAAAAAACAAGTTATATTAATCCTTAATTTTACGAGGAACCATGTGATTACTTGTTTATAATATAAGGGGCAAAATGTTTTCTTACTGATCTCGCGCAAAACGGGACGCCATTGTTACAAAACAAACAGAAATTTTTTTACCTTGGCAGCCGTTGCTAAGCGATTTTCAGCCAATCATTTTCAAGTACTTTTGCCCGGGGCAATTACAAAATTAAGAAAAAATGCCCTCTGTCTTCACCAATCAAAATTCAGTAATTTTGCCCCTCATATGATATACAACATTATTAAAAACTGGATCATTGGATAATGCCATTCAAGACTTTTTATTGGCTTAGCCATTATGGTATATGAGCCAATATACCATAATCTACAAATATGGTAAGGGTACGCATCAGCTTAAAATTAAAAGGGGCTAAAAAATTTAATAAAATTTAATAATTTGATTTAATGTTTTTAATAAAACAATCATTCCACTCGCGCTTGTTGGATACGAGATGATTATAGCCAACTCGGCGCTACGCGCCTCGTTGGCTATTTATCATCTCATATCCAACGCGCGCTTGTGGAATAATTGTTAATTATTAAAAACTGGATCATTGGATAATGCAATTCAAGACTTTTTATTGGCTTAGCCATTATGGTATATGAGCAAATATACCATAATCTACAAATATGGTAAGCGTACGCATCAGCTTAAAATTAAAAAGGGCTAAAAAATTTAATAAAATTTAATAATTAATTTAATGTTTTTAATAAAACAATTATTACACGACTCGGGCAGTCAGAGGGCCAATAACTAAAATCAACCAATCAAAATTCTCTATTGCCGGTCCAATATTCTCTTAGTATTGGACCCGGCACTGTCCCGAATGGTCCCGAATAATACCACACTTGTGTCCCTTTGAACTTCAGTCGTATAATAACTCTCTTATTAACCAAGCTTGCTCGGGACCGTACTGGAAGAATATCGGCCCTCGGTCTTTCTTGTACGGAACTCGCTGCGCTCGGTCCGTACTGTCAAGACCTCGGGCCGATATTCTCCCAGTACGGCCCTCGCGCTTGGTTAATAAGATATATGTACTGGTACGACAAACACGCAAGAGTTAAATGACTATGCGACGATCTTCTCGTAAAAAAAAAAAAAAACCTTCGGAGATCTTACGAAAAGTATTGCTTATTTCCAACGACGATTAATCTTCGAAGATTTACCTCTGTTCCGTTTTAAAATGTCACGGAAAGTCAAATTGTAAGTGAATGTAAATGAGTGCTTTGGAGTTGTCAGTTTGCTCGTTTGTTTTCTGTAATGGTGTGTGTAAATCGGTTCTTCTTCCACCGAAAAGCTGAAGACAGTGAGACTCTTTCCAGCTAGACACAAGGGGATTTAATGCGAATTCCTCATCGAATTCCTTCGGTTACTGTGGTGAAATTTATGGTAAAAATATCCAAATTCAAGGTACTTGCAAAGAATAGGCGAAAGTGTATTTATAGAAGAACTCAAAACTTCGCTAAACTTTTCAAAAACGAACAAATTGTGTTGAAGAATTCAAATATTAACGATTGAGAGTCACATTGATTAACGTAATCATTAACTGCAACTACCTCTCGATTCAACTTTCTGAGTTACTTTTTCTGAAGGACTATTAAATAACAAATCGTTTTTAGGCCGCGTTTCAATCTTTTTGTAAACAAATTTAGTACCACATATTTACTTCGAGATCAATTTTTGCCGAAAAACCAAAGTGATTTGAGAGCAAGAGAGAAGAAAGAATTAATATTATTTATCGCCAAAAGGTCGTGATCGAAGTCTTTGCTGAGAAATTCTGCCCAGCTGGGAAAATGAGATATATTTGAGAAAAACTGCAACGAAGCTTGAGATGTATGATGCACGATCCTCGCAGTAGATAGCGCTATTTACGCAATAGCGAAAATCAGATCTGAAAAAATCAGGCCTGTACGGGATTCGAACCACTGACCTCTGCGAACCACTGACCATCGCAGAGGTCAGTAGTTCGAATCCCGTACAGGCCTGATTTTTTTTCAGGTCCGATTTTCGCTATTGCATAAATAGCGCTCTCTACTGCGAGTATCGTGTATCACACGTATCTAATACCGCAGTTCAAAATATATGAACCTTGAGATGTTCTGCAAAGTAACTCAAGCGAAACGGATACCGCCCGCCGTGAGCGAGCCGGATGGGGAGAATACTGCCCGCTATCGGAACCAATCAGAGTGCAGGATTCGTAGAATACCGCCCGCTCACGATCTGAGAAAAAAAATAATAACTGTTATTTACCTGCATCCTGTTAGAGGATGAATGATGGTCATCCGTGATGACAGCAGTTTTATTGGAGGAGAGTCATGTTCTGCTGCTTTGTTAACTTCACCTGGCTGAAGGAGTAACGATATTAAAACCTCGTTATATATCTCTGATTTATCGCCTGAGGGACTCTGTTACGCAAACTAACTCAATCACTTTAATGACAAACGCAGACACAGAATTACATAAAAATAACCAAGGTTGAAGGGTTTTCGATAGAGTGTCAAACAAAACTGCTTATCAAAACAACAACAAAAAATAAAATAAAAAGTAAATAAAACGAAAAAGACAAACCTACACAAAATAAAAAAAATAAATAAATAGATCACCAAAAGAGTAATCTCAAAGGCCTTTTAGAACAAAGACTAACATCACAAGTAGGCGATAAAAAGTCGAGGCAGATAGAAGCTACCCGCCCTTAGTGTGTTGTTTGTATCATCCGGCTGCCTTAAGGCAGATCTCTGATTCTTTTCTCTCAAAAACCTTCCTCATCTATGTTTACAAACATATGTTTCCCCATATGATGCCTGTTTTTAGATCTTATCTAGCTCATCTTAAATAACTTTTCGCACTTGCTCATACGATAAGTAAACTACAGTTACTTGTATTTGTCAACAGTATCTACGTATCACATGTATGATGTGGATACAGTCGAAAGCTTACCCTCAAAAGAACGTTTGATCTTGAGCCTTGGAAAGAAAAAACAAAGAATTTTCAAAGCTCCCTTTACTTTCCAATGCACTACATTTTGATAGTAATTTCAAAATCATTACCATTACAATTCTAACATCTTCGGAACTTATGTAAATAAATATCATAAACAAGCAAACAACCCGTTGTGAATTTGCAGTTTTACCTTTACACCCTACCACCAGTATGCAATTAAGAGCTTCTCCTGTTGGCGATCATATCCTTCATTCTCATGACTTTGATTCAAGGGTGATATTAATATTGATTCAAGGGTGATATTGATATTGATTCAGGGGTGATATTGATATTGATTCAAGGGTGATATTGATATTGATTCAGGGGTGATATTGATATTGATTCAAGGGTGATATTGATATTGATTCAGGGGTGATATTGATATTGATTCAGGGGTGATATTGATATTGATTCAAGGGTGAGATTGATATTGATTCAGGGGTGATATTGATATTGATTCAAGGGTGATATTCATATTGATTCAGGGGTGATATTGATATTGATTCAGGGGTGATACTGATATTGATTCAAGGGTGATATTGATATTGATTCAGGGGTGATATTGATATTGATATTGATTCAGGGGTGATGTTGATATTGATTCAGGGGTGATATTGATCATGATTCAAGGGTGATATTGATATTGATTC
This sequence comes from Stylophora pistillata, assembly GCF_964205215.1. NCBI lineage: Eukaryota > Metazoa > Cnidaria > Anthozoa > Scleractinia > Pocilloporidae > Stylophora > Stylophora pistillata. The sequence goes on from NC_142529.1 coordinate 11,839,512, forward strand.
AGGGGTGATATTGATATTGATTCAAGGGTGATATTGATATTGATTCAGGGGTGATATTGATATTGATTCAAGGGTGATATTCATATTGATTCAGGGGTGATATTGATATTGATTCAAGGGTGATATTCATATTGATTCAGGGGTGATATTGATATTGATTCAAGGGTGATATTGTAGGGTGAAATTAGATGCTAGTCATTCTAGAGAGTGGAAGGGTTCAACAAAAATGAGTCCTTATGGTTGTTTTATGATCCACGATACATTCCCTATCTTGACAGATGATTAATCATCATTTTCACTCCCAACTTTTGGGGGGAATCAAAAGAGTTCAAATTGAATTAAAATAAAATATAAATAAAAAAATTAAAGATACCTTTGAATAACTGGGTCTTCGATGCAGTGTTGCTTAATGGAAAAAAGAAAATTATCAGAAAATTATCAGAAAAATAATTTCTCACTCATTAAAATACCTGACGAGCAAACAGGTGAATTAACAAACTATATGCCGCCCCAACGAACGAACTGAAACCCCTGCTAACGAGTCATTAACCCGACGAACGTAAAAAGCGACAACTCCAAGGAAGGACCAAAACAGTTTAAGAGGAAAAAAAATCAGCGAACGCCTCCAGGAAGAAACTAAAAAAAAAAAACAAAACAAACAACCAACAGAGTAAAGTAGCATTCTTTAACAGAGGCATCTAAACTCAACCACGTTAAGAAATTAAAATGGTCTCTGTCAGAGTAATTTAAAGAAACTTTCACCAGGATACTAAGCAATAATTTTATACCCTTCGTCAGACTGATCTGCAGGCGCTTTCTTCTTTGGGGCAGCCGCTTTCCTTTTTGATTTCCCTTTAGTTCCAGGTTTAACAGGGAGTTGACGCGACGACGGTAAATCCTGCAAAATTGAAAGATGATATTATTTTGATCAATACGTTAACTACCGAGATCTGATTTATTTAGTTACTTTACAAAACGATTTGAACCCAGGAGTAACATTTGATCGTTTCGTGTACTCTGATTTTCCAGGCGAGGGTAGTCTGAAAAACTCTGATAATGACTTTCGTTAAGGTTGTCGAAAAGTTAATCACTACCACCAACAACATTCCTTCCCAGGACTACCCTAACTCGAACGATCAGACTAGTCACTAGCGTTCACAAAAATACAAAAAAAAATAGTTGTCGCATAAGCCTTGCGGTTTGCGCGCTGGACTCGGGTTCTAGTTTCTTGCCGTGTCATGTGCTGTGGTCTTGGGGTAAGAAACTTAACCATCACATCACCGGAAGTATCATTAATACTAGTGAACTGTCTACAAAACTTCAGATCAAAGTGGCTGTGAGCCACTGAACTCGGATAAAGATAAATGAGAAGCCTGGAATGGACTTTTTGTATTGATTCATAGATCAGGGGGTCCACTTTCAGGAAAATTACAAAATAGTTATTTTTACACTTTTCTTTTTACAAGCACTCGCAAAATTTTACAAAAGCTTCAGTATATTAAAGTTGTGTTTCGACACATTGTTCGATGACAAAAAGTGTTCATGTGACAAAGACTATTAGGGGGTTCTCCCTGGTACTGTAATTAAAAATGGGAAGATTACTTTGTTCAGATAAATATGGTCCACAGGCTGAGATGTCCACTATATGAATATTGTCGCCATCAAGTCAGTTGTTAATCTTAAACTTTTCAACTGAAGCAGAGTTTGCGCAAATGTGGCGCAGCGGACTGGCTAATACTTCAACAGTACACAGCATTTTTTTTTCTCTTATCAACGAATTCCAAACTCGGATTTAACTGAGTCTCTCCAGTAAAATACAATGGTCAATGGTGTCAAATTCCGCACTCAAGTCTAACAAAACAAGCACTGTGACATGCTGTTTATTCATATTTAAGAGAATTTCATTTTTCACTTTCAAGAGTGCGGTTTCAGTACTGTGAAACTTTCTGTACGAAGACTAACACTGGAAATAAATCATTGGCTACCATGTGATGATGGAGTTGTTTAGCAACTGCACTTTCAGCAAGTTTGGACACAAACTGTAAATTACTCACAGGCCTATATATATATATATATTTTTTTTTTATTTTTTTTTTATATATTATCACCACTCAATAAACTCGATAGTCTCACTTGTTTGCGTGATAATGTTCAAATTTCCTGGTTCCATCTACTATGCTTCTCTTCAGAATTTTCCTTCTGCTATTTGATGAAATAATTGCCCTCCGTTTGAAATCAATTCGGAACGAAGCGAAAACAAAAATCTGTTAAAACAGTTGATGATAATTGCAATTAATTGTAAAAACAAGAAAATTACCGTCAATAGGTGCAAAGGTTTACAGTTAAATCGAACCTCAAAAAAAATATGTCAAAACTGGTTCACTATTGCAGAAAACAATGAAATACTCGATATTTTTCTTGACGAAGAAATTTTGTCCGGCTTAAGATGAGTGATAAAGATTTGGAGCGATAAAGTCGGTTCCTCTTCCACTGCAGAGAGAAAGCTATGGTTGGTTGAATTTTATGTTAGCGGGTCTGCTATTCAGACCAGCGATTTTCAGGCTGTTGGAAACGTAATACCTCGAGAAAAGCGCGGCGAAGCTTTCTACTACGCCAACTGTAAATGATGGGGTTAAAAAGGGAACCTAACAAAACAAACAATGCCGAACACCAGGCAAGGACAACTTTTTTAGCACTGATCTCTTTCACGTTATCTGGCCTGATTCCAGAAGAACGCCTGATTCCGAAGGCCACAACGATAACTGTGGGTAAAAACGTCATAAGTAACGCACTTAGAACGATCGCTAGAGTGTTTGCTGCTTTCTGGTTTTTCTTAATCCCCTTCGCTTCTTCGAGTTGAATTTGCACGGATTTAATTCGCTTCTTTTGACGTCGCGATTCAGAAAAAATATAAACGTTAATGTAGATCATAATGGCAATGGACATCACGTATATGATGTTGCGAACGAGGTGTCTCGCATTTAAATAGGCCATAAACATTTTCGTTCCTGTGTCTGCAACGGCTAAAAAGATTTCTTGAATTGTACAAAGGAGAGGAATGATCCAAGCTAAAACGACTCCGATTATCATCCACTTTTTGGTAACAATTTCCTGGTATCTCAAAGGGTGTTTAATGGCAATGTACCGATCAACGCTGATTAACATCAGGTGAGTAATTGAAGAAGAGAAAAAGAGTGAACAGCAGATAGCAAACAGCTTTTCTAGGGTGCAAAATGGTGCAACGCCGAAGATTCGTTTCAGCTCCACCGCGATTAATATCGGGTGAAGAACCACCCCGGTCATTAGATCTGTTACCGCCAAACATGCCAGGAGTATGTTCGAGTTTGTTTGCAATCGGCACCTGGTTGCCACAACAAAGATGACCATCGCATTCAACAAGATAGTGGGAAGAACTGTAATCAAACTGATCACTGTTGTAGCCACCAGCGGTCCTAAAGTTTCTTCGGAAAAGTTGGTTTTACGCCATACGAAGCCTTTCAGATAGGGACAGTCATAAGTCGTCGTGGATAAACTAAATGTTCCATTAACCATTGTCGTTCACGGGTTTTGGGTTATAAAAGTAAGCTGTTAACACTGCTACCCTTTTTCTGAGCGTGAAGGAAACAACATTCCACGAACTTTTCCTGAGAGTAAATAATGGATTCTCAAAAGGTCCTTCCCTCGGGCAAATCTAACACTGTCAGTGAAACGATTAACGTTATAAATGAGAGCTGATCTTTAATTCACGGTTATTGTTTTTGTTTTTGTCATTCAACTTGAAATTTGTCTTCTTTTGGCTTGAAATGACAACGAATATAAAACAAATGGGGAAAAGATTGATTTACATCTTAATTAAATTTAATTTTCGTTTCTTAATTTAGGTGCTATTGATTTGTCGACAGTGTCCTTTTAAATCGACAATGCACTCAGTAAGTACAAATCACTCTTTCTTTCAGTAATTCGACAGGATGATTGTAACAACGTCAAATGTCATTTCCCCCTTACGCATCTGCAAACTCGTTAACCCTAACCATAAGCTTCGTTTTGCCTTTATAGCGTTGTTCTAAATGAGAAAAAAAAAAAAAAAAAAAAAGGCGGGGAGAAACTCACTATGAAGAGTTTATTTTTCCTCTTGGATATTTGAGCGAGGAACCTCATAAACGCTCTCTTTGTATCAAACATCTGTTGTTTTTTTTTTTTTTGTCTTTTTTTTGTTTTTTTTTTTTGTCGGAGGACTGTTGTCAGTGGTGGTGACAGACTGACGTTTCGACAACCTGAGCGGAAGTCATCATCAGAGTCAAGTGAATAGTTGTTGTTAGTTGAATGTTCCAAGTCCAGTTCGTATAACGGCTAAAAGTGTAAATCTATCAAAACTGCACTGCATTGGAAATACAATGGGAATCAAAACAAATACGTGATAAATAAATCCTCACTGTTGGAGGTCCTGTGGGGATAACACTCCAAACATAAGTGGCGATAAGAAACCTCAAAATTGATTTTACATTAAAAGTTCTTAGGAGTCCTAAAACGGTAGAACGGTGTAAATATCGTGATTAAAGAGATTCCAACCTTAGGTCCTCAATAGGCGGATTCATGCTGACGTCATTGTTTACATTTTTGCTCATTTGCATACGGCTTTGTGTAAAGAAGGAAGCATGTTAGATACAAATTGACTTCAGGCAGCTAAAGAGCTAGAAAACCTTAGTACATGGTGAAATTTTAGCTCTTTGGGTGTAATATTCAAGGAGAAATAGTCCATCAAAAACTGCAAAATTTCTGAGTGGCAAAAGCGCTAATGAGCTCATACATTCTATGTAAAATTTTGAGTTTTTAAACCCGTGTTGCACAAAAAGTATTCAATGCATCAGGCTCGTATTCAATGGCCGAGTTAATCGTACTTTGACCTTTCGATATTCAGAACTGATTGATTTTTAGCTCCATCAGAAACTGTATTGCTTATGCTAATGAGGCAAATATTGTAAACAAGGATTCCCCTAGAGCTAGTTAAATAGAGATCGTTAAGATGCTGATGAATCACTTAGCTCATTACATTGTATTCTCAGACATGTCGAACACCATTTCTTCCAGGACATCGCCCTGAACCATCATCATCCTGTTTATAAGTCTCGTTTATAAGTGGGGAGAGAATATGATCAGGAAGGGTCTCGAAAAAATTGCATAACTATTTCTCATTTTGGTTAGTGAGATTTTAAGGTGGCTGAACACAGTTTTCGCGCACGCTTTTGCTGATGAAATTCAGCGCGCGCACATGGATTGTGAAAAACAAACCTGCCGTCAATAGAGCAGTCATTTTATTTACTCAACACGTACCCGCACTATCTGTGCTATATTTTTCTCTAAAGTTGGCGCAGTGTATTGAGGGCTTTAATCTTTTATTACAAAGATATGTTAGAAAAGTTAACGGTGCAAAGAACCCAGCAATTCTCAGCTTTTTCGTCGTTACCGAAAGAAGCCGGTTAACTGTAGCGCATGCGTAGTAAGTAAAAAAAATTGCGATTGAATGGAAAATTGCTTTCTTGGAAATATGCCTATTTCTTGAGAACCCCTCATTAGAATTTCACGAAATATGGCACAAAAATACTTTAGGAAATAAGTAACTGGAGTATTGAAAAAATTGATTTTAAACAAAGGAAATTCTAGAAAATCGAGTGAAAATTCAACAAGGTATAATCAAACACCTCTGTTAAATTTTTAGCAAAATGGTGTTAACTTGTGAGTATCGTTACAAGCTCCTTGCGTGCAAATTATGAAAACAATCTAATGACTAGATTTTCTACAAAGTAACAAAACCGATTTTATTTGCCTATTTATATCTATTCGTGTCACCATGACAATGGCACATACGTCACCTTAACTATCGAAAAAACAAACTTTATGTTTTGGCGACCGAGAGATCAAGGGTTTTAGAGAAAATAGTGAAAGAAACAAATGTATCAAAAACTGTGTTCAGCCACCTTAAGAAATCGGCACACATGGCTCATTCTGAGACCCTTTATCATCCTGCGTGGTGTTCTAATGTTCAAGCAACGATTTGTCGGGAAAATCGTGCGACAAAGTCGTCCCGTGCAACACAGCCTTACTCTCTAGGTCACAATGCTATCATAAAGTGAGGAACTCCACATATGCTCACTACAATCTCTCTTTCTAAGCATGAGAGTCTTTGTCCACGACAGCACAAGTGCCCCTCCTCCCAATAGAAATACCGAATATAAAAGAAATAAACGAGAAAAAATTCAGACAACACACTTAAGAACGAATTGATTACTTGTGCCGAAAACACTTTGATTGAAAAAAGACTGCGCAGAAGGTGTTCAAGAACTTGTAACCAGACAACTACGTAATAACTTTAGTTGTTGTCGCATAATATATGCGACTTGGCGACACTCTTTGTCGAATAATCTTGTCCGCAATTAGCAGTCATTTCACAGTTATAAAGTTCAGTGGAGAGTGTTTTAGAGAACTGCTCCGAAGAATCTCGAGATAAGTTTATGTTTAGAGCCGTTACGGAGGATCTCGATATTAGTTTAGTTTATTTTTTGGCGTTTCGTCGGACCACCTTGATTGATCTGTTGATTGATTTACTGACTTATGAATTCACTTATCTCTTTTTTTTTGTTTACCTAGTTACCGGTAGTCGTTTATTTCCATTCTGTTTGTAACCTAAGTTTCCTTACCTTTTTATTAAAGATGTTTGCACTTGCATCACCTCGCAAAGTCTCTCCACTAACAGAAGCTATAACATGAAAACAAAAGTTGCAATATTACATCATGTGATACTCTTTGGGAACCTTAGGAAAGTATCACGTTTAAAGCATTCGTACTCCATATCAACTTTAAAAAGATGTTGTCAGTTCGGGGAAGATGAGGGAAAGAGATAAATTCGATTCGAAGTTTGATAGGGAGAAAAAGTTAAGCGATAGTTACTTCGAGACACGCAAACCATGATGAAGCACCCGGCCTTTACCCTTCAACTCTCCAGATGTGATTATAGCTGATTGTTGAGATAATAACCTGCTTAAGACTCATGAATGGAAAGAAGGCCTCATGCGAAAAAGCGAATTTCTTTGCCTACATCCTTTATAAAAGGAGAAGAAAATCAATTGCCTGAAACTTTATCATATCGCGAAAAAAAGGCAAATAATGTTTTACTACATTGAATAAACAAAGGAAACGTGGATTACAAAGCAGTGGTTTGAAGGAGTTTACATACATTTACCTGTCTCTGATGTCTCACCCATTGTTGCTGGAGTTTTTAATAACTTGTTGTAAAGGCAAGTGAGAACAGTTTCGCCGCCGTCACAGAGGTACTAAATTACAAATCGATGAGAACATCACAATTAGCATTCTGCATAATTTGAAAATCCATGGGGGAAATGTATCACAGTCCAATCAACAAGTTTACTATAGAAATCGTCGCATTTAGCCGTGACGGTGTGACAGGATTATCAACATAAGTTAAAAGTTTACCTTCATATTCAACAAAAGCGACAACATTTAAAAGGCCTTTGCACTTCAACTCTTGAGAACAACTGGTAAGTATCAACAGTCCTTCTCTCACTTTCTCGACAAAGTTAAGAATTTTAGCACTAAGATAGAAGGGAATTTTTCCTGTATTTACTCTATGGAAATAGTGCAAAGCCCACTTACTATATGCTCGGAGGCAAGCCAGAAAAAAGGTATGGTAAAGCAAGATAGAATTTATTTGCAAAAAACCAACCGCATATTTTTTAACTGCTCTTCGTTGGAAGGTTCGTCGTACCATTGAGAGGAAAAAATATAAACATTTTCGGAAAAAAGAAACGAACAAAATAACTGAACCAAACGAAAAAAAGGACTTTTGTATCTATAAATTACGGCATCCATCTTTCTCGGCTAGCCAAATAATCGACGAAATAATCAGTTTACTTAGTTGAAAAGTTGGTGCATATCATGCGGTGTAAGCTATAAGCCGAGAGAAAAAAAAAGGCGCTTGATAAGCACTAACATCTCTGAGCTGTGAACATGTCCTTTCGTCATAAGCAGCAATCAGAACATGCCCAGGTCCAACTGTAAAATAGGATGGAACAAAATACATCACTCATCAACTAACAAAAAAAATGCAGCAAAACATGTAAATCGTATTATCTTTCAGCATCTGAAAGTGTACTTTCAGAAAATAGTACGCGCTCGTAACACTCAAGAAATAAATTGTATGAAGCCTTTCTGGCTAAGACAAGCAACAGAATATGAGCTGAGAACTGCGAGGTTAGAAACGACAACAAAATCAAGGACCAATCTTGTGAAAAGACTATAAATGATATTTCCTAGATCAAAATTGAAGGGTGCACAGAGATATCAAACGTAAATCTCGAGAGTGGAAAATCAACTTCAGGTTCATCTTGGCGGCTTCACAGTTCAAAAGAGTAAAATACAAACGGAAATCTCAATGCCTTAAATTGAAATGCTTTCCTTGTTAAATACTTCTTCGAAAAATAATTGCAAATTAAGGCACGTCTCAAAGCGTTTAAAGAGCTACTACCAAAAAAAGGTTTCTCTTTTCGTCTCTCTAAAGTGAAAAACACTGACTAGTTTTTGAACATTGGGGGCAGTAATTTGCACGGCGCTCTCTAGCCAACAAAGCATAGGAATAGAAAGAGAACGACGAGAAGATCTTTGCAATCGTAGTGGTAATTTAAGATCACTGGTTGATGTAACAATCACGGACAATCAAACGAAGCACAGATTGAAGTGCAACAAATACGTTTGTCGTTATCAGCATCGCCCCGCTCAATCTCTTCTAACACTTCTGACACAAGCTTCCATTTCGGACTCTCCTCCAGAACCAATTCCTCTGTTGATGATAAACAAACCAAAAAAAGAAGTGAAGAGTGAAAAAACGGCACAACAGGCTCTCCTAAATAACATCAATTGCTAAATTTTATCACATGGTGCTCAGTGAGCAGGCAAGGTCTGCTAAATCCTATGATCTGATTGGTTACACATGCACTGGTTAGATGACCCCATGTCGTCCGCTCAGGATTGTGCTCCTTACAGGCTCACAGCGTTCTTAAATTCTGGAAAAATCTTCTAAGATATTTACAGCAAAAGAGAGGCGAATAAAATCGAAAAATATCGTCTCGTAAATAGTCCGAATCAAAGGCTCCCGATGGGCGAATTGTTGGGCAAGAGGACAGAATGCCCCACCCAAAGTGTTGCTTACCAATTCAATTTTCATTTTTTGTTTGATTTTTCTTTTTTGTTTTGTTCTGTTTTGTTTTACCGTAAAAGTAAAGTGTCTTGCTAAGAATACAGCTGCAAAGAGTCTTCTACTATCTATACGCGATTTTTCTCTTTTTCGCCTAAGCGAATAAAAATAACAAAAGATATCTACTACAAACCTTTCGGATCCTTGTCGCTGCTGTTGCTTCTGTAGGGGAAAGAGAAACTGATAGTGAACTGGGCACACATGGAGGAAAAGGGGCGGAGAGAGAAACTGATAGTGAACTGGGCACACATGGAGGAAAAGGGGCGGAGAGAGAAACTGATAGTGAACTGGGCACACATGGAGGAAAAGGGGCGGAGAGAGAAACTGATAGTGAACTGGGCACACATGGAGGAAAAGGGGCGGAGAGAGAAACTGATAGTGAACTGGGCACACATGGAGGAAAAGGGGCGGAGAGAGAAACTCTGGGTACATACACCATGAAGTCTCTTATTAGGATCACAATTCTCAGCCACCTTTTGTCAGTATTCATATCACCTATCAAAACCTTCAGAACCAGCGTAATGTGTTTGCGTTTTTTAGTGGAGAGGAGGAAAGCACAATTCTTTTTTCCTAGCTTCTCCCCTCGCGCGTGACTCGTGCTTTGCACTTACCTTGCACTTGTCTCGGTTCTTCCGTAAAACGCAAAAAATTACGCCTGCGGGGGAGAAGGGGAAAAGGGGAACAAGACAAAAGATATGCACTGGTCGCCGCCAACATGAAGATATAAGCCTCAGAAAGGCCAGCTCGTTTTTCCATTCCACGTCAACTATATTCACATTAGAAACCTATAAGGGCAGTTTAAGTAACAGAAGGGGAATACATTGGAGAATATCCACTTAC
>NC_142529.1:11854616-11869616 GCF_964205215.1 Stylophora pistillata
AAACGAGGCTAGTCCCTTGGAGGCTAACAAAATATTATATCTAAATAAAAAAATTACGCCGCTATGAAGGGAAAGTCTTGCAACCGAGGAATTCGAGCTCACAAGCTAGCAATGGAGGCTCTATTTCGTTTGATGTGGGACGCTTTGATTGGATGGTACGCAAGCCACGCTGGAGATGGGGAAGAGCGTCTTCTTGATGAAGATGCCATGATAAGAAAATAAAAAGAATGCAGACGCGCAATAACAATCAAGCCAGCTGTACAATCTAGCGTGAATGAGTTTCAGAAGGAAACTACAGAGTTTTTTTTTTTTGCCTTTTCAGGATTTTATTACATCCCAGTCTAGAGCTAAGTCAAAGATGTTTGCTTTCTGGAAGGCGTAGGAGAAAATAGTGAAGCTGCTTCTTCAATTTGTCAAAGCCAGAACCGGAAATTGGGAACTACATCTGTTGAGTGTGTCAGCTATGGTCCCACATTTCTTTGCAATGGATAGGCCAAACTATGCACGTTGGCTCCCTGTATGCATAATGGACATGAGGCAGTTGGTTACCAAGTATCCTCAAGTTCATCATGAATTTGTTAATGGTTATCATGCAGTTAGTCGTTCTGGTATGCCCTTTTCCCAGATGTGGACAGATATGGCACTGGAACAGACCATACAACTAAACTGATGACTAATCCTTTTACGCAAGAATCTGAGTCGTTAGTCAACTTTGCTACGGGCATCGTCTTACCCATTAACAGTGCTGATGGTTTAATAGGAAGCACTGAAAAAGGACGCGGCAGATAAACACTTTCGTAGAGAAACGGTTGATCACTAACGTAGTAAGCTTTTGGGATCCAATTTCAAAAACTCAAGGTAAAAACCTTTGAAAGCACAATAAGGAAAATCCAAGTAAAGGCCGTCAGTGATAAGCTGGTCACAGTTGGTGCCGATAGAGAGCTGTTTGGACGACTTTTGATTGCCGCCAACGCGAGGCAGATTAATATCAAAGAAGTTCTACGCTATGAGCTTTCATCTGTCCCGTTCTCCTTGGCTTATCAAGATGGCAGCTTGAGAAAGACAAGAGTACCTTGGCAGACAAGAGTACCCTGGCAGACAATAGTACCCTGGTAGACAAGAGTAGCCTGGCAGCTCTTATTCAAAGCAAGGTTAATGTTTACCCACGGCTCCAACCTTTCCCACGATACACCATTCATCTCATCGACAGCATGGCTTTAGTTCAAGTACTGAAATCAGCGGGAAGTAGTACCCTTGGCGAACGCGCAACAAAATGCTTTAAAGCTATCACCACATCACTCGCCAACTGCAAAGAAGTTCACATTGTCTTCGACCAGTACTGGGATGCGTTGATAAAAGCAGGAAAATGTGCGCGCAAAGGTTCCCTGAACGCTTTGTTGTAGGTAAAGATCCACAGACCTTCTACTCCTGTACTGAAACAGTGGGGGAAGTATATTCTTAATCTGCAGAACAAGATAAATCTATGTGACTTTCTATCAGAGTCATTTTGTACCTTAAGAAGACAGCAGCTCACTCCTGAGAAGAATCTTGTCATTGGAGGAGGATTTGAGAATGGCAGATGGGCAGTGGTAGTCAGAGGAGGTCACTGCGAAGACGTGGACGTTCTAGAATCAGACCACGAAGAGGCAGACACAAGGTGAGATAAATACTTCCTCAGGCCTATCTACAAAATCGAATCTGAGACATCGATCTCGATGCAATTAAAAACATAATACCCTTTTATTAGTGCAACATCTTTATATCATAATTAATTTAATGTGTATTTTTGTTTGACAAGTTGCTGCTGCTTGCTAAGTATGTTGCAGATAACTATGCAGAATGTTGTATTGTCTTACAATCCTCAGACACGGATGTTCTCGCTCTCAGCGTATCCCATTTTTCTGATATTAACTGCACTGAATTTTGGTCAAAAACTGGCTTGAAAGACCGTCTCCGTTATGTTCCAGTTCACGACGTATTGCGAGAGCTTGGCGGAAAAATGTGTCGCACCCTTCCGGCCTTACACGCCATGACTGGGTACGACTCCACCAGTGCCCTCGCCGGAATCAGTAAGAAGAAAGGATGGCAAGTGCTATTGCACAATGAACAGCATCAAGACAGTCTAGGTCTTATAGGTTCCTAGCAAAACCTGAGTGATGACATCGCAACCCAATGTGAGCTTTTATCTGTGACCTCTACCCAAGGTCGAGGATGAAACCCCGCACTGTGGATGAGTTGATATATTTCCTGTTTAGTCAAAACAGAAAGCAGAAGAATGAGCTTCTCGCACCCACAGCTGACAGCCTACTTCAACACTTGAAAAGGGTTAACTATCAGACGTTTGTTTAGAGAAAGGCTCTGACTGCAATGCAGCATTTCCCGCAGCCCAAAAGTAATGGATGGGTGAGAGAAGACTCCTCACTAAAGCCAGTTTACATGACAAAAGAACCAGCGACGAGTAGCCTTTTGAAACTGACGACTTGCACATGTCAGAGCGGGTGTCAGAGCAATTGCTCGTGTGACAACACAGGCTTATCATGTTCAGAGGCATGTTATTGCATGGCCAGCAGTGACATGTGTAGAAATTCACATGGAGTCCTCTTAGACTATGTTTCTGACTCTGATTCCAAGGACTCTCGTTGTTCTTATTAGTATTATAGTCATATATCCGAATATTGCAATATCGTAAATCAGAAACGAATAACAGCAACATTTTCTCTCTTTTTCTTTTTTATGCGAGTCATAATTTTTTGCTTGTTTGCCTCAAAGGGACTAGCCTCGTTTGCGTGCTAGAACTAAATTGATAAAAAATGATATACAGTGAACCGTTTTAATTCCCAAAGGTTTTGCTAGGATGATAGCAAGAGCAAAAGAAAGTTAATTTGATAAAGAAGGGATTCATATTTCATTTTTGCAAGGTTGATCTTCAAAATAACGGCGAACACTCGTTTGTTTCTAATAGTCGCACATTTGTTACTGGTCACGTTTAAAATCACGTGACTAATCACGTGAAATAGTTTACCATTTACAAATTAAGCAGATGTATATTTAACGAAGTTTAGATTAGTGGTTGAAATCGTTGATTTTTACGAAGAAATAGCGACGTAAACTGTGTTCGTGTGTGTAACCTCATTTTCATGCTGATCCGTGAGCTGGGCAAAAAACATCCCCTTAACTCAAAACGTATACCACAATTTAACTTTACGAACTGCTTGGCTTTGATCAGATCTTTCTCTACAAGAATCAGGTGTCACATATTTTCTGTGGCGATGGTTGAACGAAACTCCCATTTTTCGGTTTCTGCTCCCTGACCACAGTACTCAAAATTAAATTGACAACAAAGTTGAAACAAATGGCACCAAGACACCATGTTGTTCACTTATGTTTACCACATTCAATTTGATAGTCTAACAGTAGATAACTCTGTACTCATACTGAACAAACAGGATTTCCCCCTTGCTGACAACTGATTTTGTGTCGTCATTCCCATAACTATTGACAAATTGGGACTTAACCCAACAATTCCTTCACTAGAGGTACCATATATAAGACTACAAGTGATTCTTATTCAAATACAAATTGACTTGAAAAATGTGAGTCAATTTTTTTTTGTCTCCCATACCTGGGCCATAAATAGAGTTTTCTTACAAATAGGTTCTTCATCACTTTTTCCACTTGAAAAAAACCAGTAGTAAAAGCCTGAGGATTGTCTGATAACGCTTTGATGAAACCAGTCTGTATAGAATCCAGTAACAAAGTCAATCAGTACAAAAAAGGGTTGGGGTTAGGAGTGGGACAAACTTCATCTGTGCAGCATACAATTGCAAGAACATGCGCATGTACTAAATAAATGCATTACACATCAACCCAAAAGTACATTGTACATCATTTAAACCATTTAATTCACAATCCAGCTCATTCCCTTTCTATTGCAATACCAACATTAAGTGTTGTCAGTAGTACCTACATTTGATTTGGTTATCACGGAGTCAGCAATTTTCCAAACCCCTAAGTAGCTTGATTTTAAGACCTGGTCATGACACTGTTTTGTTGTTGTTGTTGTTGTTTTTAAGTTTTTTTTTTTTGCCTTAAGCAAGAGATTTTACTTTCAAAGTGTCTTTTTCTACCTATGAGTAATAGGTAGCTGGGTACTAGAAAGGTGACAAGGAAATCAGACAAAATTATGGGGGAGAGGGAACTTCTCATCTAAAAGAGGAGTCAAAAGACACCAGATGAGCATGACAGAAGGTTTGTGAGGCATTATGAGATGTTACCATCTCTCTTTTTTTCGTGTTTGTGGCAATTATAAGCCATATATTTGAAGACCCCTTCATAGCAGTACACCTGTATGAGATTCAATCACAAAGTCTAGATCCCCCCATTCTCCAAATATAAAGTAATATTTTTTTTCTCTTATGGCAATTAGAAAGGTATACAATTACTATTATAATTATAGACAATTGTACGTTGTGTGTAATAAATACGCAATAATATAGTAAGCAAAGGACAATTTGTTAATTGGTTGGACCAAGATTATAATTTCTAAGATTCAAGTTCAGAAAGGGACAATGACAGTTCTTTGAAAAACTTGATAACCTATTCACTAATTCAGTTGGCGAAATTCAGTATCCTTAATAATATCAATAAACATACACAATATTTCACCTTGTTGTTTTCCCTGAATAATCGAAGAATGAAAGCCTCTTGACAAGATTCTATTATTCTAAGGAAATAACAACATACTTGATTAATTTCATTTGAAATTATACATGCAGACAACTGCAGATCAAACAATTAGGACCTTCTGCAATGATGTACGCAAGGTTACACTTCAAATTAACCCAAGATCAGATTGATAATAATTCTCCTCTCTTTCTGCTACACATTTTCTTCTAAATTAGTTGCAAGAATTTGGTTTTAGATCAAGAGAACAACTTCTTGCTGATAACTTTGAGTATTCTCATTTCTTGTATACTTGATAATGTATGGATAGCATAGGGAGAAATTACATCTTAATCACTTCTGGGAGGTAAAGGGTTCAGCACTACCATCATCAGTTTTTTTTGTCAAGTGCTTTGGCTAATATTCCCAGTCAGAGATTTCACTGGGTCACTTTTGTTTTTCTGGAAGAAGCGTCATGGTCTCAGGGTTAGTACACTGGACTGTGATTGGAGAGGTCTGTCTTTGAGACCTGGCCTGGTTAATCATAATCAGGGCTCGACACTCACTTTTCAACTTACTAGCCAAGTGGCTAGTGACATCTTAGAAGTTACTACAATTTGTTTACTAGCCAAACTGGCCAACAGAAATCGAAAACCACCAACCAAAACTGAATTTCTACTAGTCTTCTTAGCTTGTATGATCCTTGGTGGCAGGGGAGGAGGAGGTGGGCAAGGCTGTGGTCACTTGAACTTGTAATACTCGTGAAGAGCTTAGAGCATAGGTCTTCACGTCTCTGACATAGGGAAGAGAGTCCAAAACTATCTAGGGACTGACTATAAGATTGACAAGGCGCTATTACAGACAATGCTCTATTCTGAACACATTCTAGGTTATCGCTAAGGTATTCAGGAAAGCTGTGATGGAAAACAGGAGTGCGGTATTCTAGAACAGGCCTTATTAAAGTGCAACAGAATTGAATGTCTCTGTGGCTGATGCTGGCCCTCTTAAGGGGGGTTAGAAAATACAAAATTAATGCTTATTGGCCTTCTTAATAGATTCATTTACATGATAATTCCACTTTAAAAGATCATGAGCAATAGTAACCCCTAAAATTCTAACACACTGAGCTTTGGATAGATCTTTTCCACCTACTCTTACAGAATTGAACACATCTTTGCATTCTTAAAATCAACTATCAGTTCTTCACATTTGTCTGCATTTAACTGCATGTTTTGGTTGTTAGACCAGCCCTGCACGACATCGATGGCGCTCTGGATATTTCTTTGTCCTCCCTTTGGTAAAATTTCCACTGTTGTGGTGTCATCTACATTTTTCCACACATGTACATTGTTTACAAGCTGGTCATTTATCATTAAGATAATTAATTAAGATAATTGATGAGTTTGCAAGTCTTTGAAAACAAAAAATTGAATTCAAAGACTTTCAAGGAGCATGGGAGTCCTGTATATATGGCAGGAAAAGCTCCAGCACTGTGTACCATTTGGCTCACAAGAAGACTTCAACTGGTGCAATAATTATTAAACAAATTGTGAACTGTAGAAGACTGAGACAATTACATACTTGTGGGCACGGAATACAACAATTCCTGTCACCAGATGAATAGGCACTTTCTTTGTCAGCATGTCCACAACCAAGATTCTTGAAGTGACAAAAAGGACACCTCCAGCAAGATACACAGACTCTCTACAAAGACAAACATTCAACTGTTACAAAACAAGCAAATTATTTGACATCAAAGACTCGCTGGACAGCCAAAATGAGAATTTAACCTTTATTCTCTAACAGTATAATACTCTCCCGACTAATCACTCTACATTTGCTGTGATAATGACAAGTAGAATTTGTTTGACAATCAAGAGCTTCCTAAATTGGTGATCATTTTCATTACACTTATGACCTTTACACTTGATTCAAGGGTAAAACAGTAATAAGAAATTAGAAACTGATCACTCCCAGAGGTTAACGGTTTTTTTTTCCCATTTTATGCAGGTGCTCAAAAGTTGAGTGGATTTTTGGCAAGTTGCCATTTTTGAAGTAGAGAAATATTTTAACAGTCATCTACATTTCAAGTTTCCCTTGCTTAAGCCAGGTCTTCACATAGCAAAATCATCGAGATAATCTTTCTTCTCTCTTAGAGATTGATGTAATAATTACTCAAGAATATGCTATTAAAGCCCTTCAATTGCATTGCTCAGAGTTTTTGAGATTCAAAATTGGTGTTTGAAGTTATTCATATTTGGACTCTGTAAGAACTCAGTCTCTCAACCCTGTAATTCCCAAGATCTGATTGCTAATTCTCCCCTCTATATATATCTTATTAACCAAGCGCAAGGGCTGTACTGAAAGAATATCGGCCCGAGGTCTTGACAGTATGGACCGAGCACAGTGAGGTCCGTACAAAAAAGACCGAGGGCCTGTATTCTTCCAGTACATTCCTGAGCAAGCTTGGTTAATAAGAGATTTATTATACGACTGAAGTTCAAAGGGACACAAGTACGGTATCATTCAGGACCATTCGGGACAGTGCCCAGTCCAATACTGAGAGAATATTGACCGACAATAGAGAATTGTGATTGGTTGATTTTAGTTATTGGCCCTTTGACTGCCCGAGTCGTGTAATAAAGCTGCTAATTACATTTCTTTTTAAATATTTTCAAGAATTTGGCATTATTCTCATTACCTGTTTGTCAGATAAAGCATGGATGTTATCGGGAGAAGTTACATGTTAATCACTAAGAACTCAAGAGTTTATAGACCACTTTCATAAATGGTTGCCGGATGATATTCTTTTGTTTAAATTTAAATTAGCCCTACTGGCCTCGATCTCCAGTACAAAAATTCAAAAGAATACTATATCTCAAGTGAGGCCAGAAGGGCTAATTTAAATTTAAACAAAAAGAATATTTATACGGCAGCCATTTATGAAAGTGGTCTATTTAACCTTAACTTTTAAAGTACCTCTCTGAAGAGGTGAATTCAGTGGTGATAACTTTTGGCAGTGGAACATCTGAAGACTTTATTTCATCAAGAATATAGTCCTGAAAACAATAAACAATTACTGAATAAGGTTGAGCAAAAACCAAATCAAAATATGGCAACTAATTTCAACTGTTATTGTTCTGGACTCACTAACTTTGTCTTCACGTGGAAATACCAAAGGATTATCACATGTGTGAGAGGCAAGTGAGTCCAGAACAATGGCAATTCAAATTGGACGCCATATTTCAATTCAGCATATGCCATCATGAATTATCAATGCCACGGTCTCAATTAAAGCAGAAAGCTGACACAGATAATACAGACATGAGGTTTGATAATCCATGATATCGTGCAAAAAAACAAAATTTATTCAGTGTTTTGTTATACAATTTTTAAACAAACTGCAAAAGAAAGCACTCCTCTCTGATTATCCAAAAGTTGGAGAACACTACATGGATAAGGGGCTTGGAAACTAGGTAGACTGTTGACCACCACTATGTTAAAGAGAATGAGAGATCTCTCTCTCTTTATCACTATTATTTTTATTTAATACTATTATTCTTTTCATTTTTGTTTGTTTGATTTTTTTTCCTATCCGAGCTAGGCAAAATGTTGTGAGAAGAGGCTGCCTTAACATTTAGAGGGATAGAGGGATGCTGTTTGAAGGCCTATCATAAGCAAGACATACAAGGGAGACGTTCCACTTTTCTTCCCAACCTTTCCCCCCTTCCCCTCCCCCTGTAGGTTAAGGATGCCAGATTTATTTGTTAGCACCTGTGAAGTTTGCGGTAAAAATTATTCTTGCAGGCTCTGTACCAAAGGGTGTCAGCTAGAAATGTAATGTCCTATTATATTTCGTTCGCTTACATTGAAGGCACATAGGTAAATTTGGCCAAAAATCGCACTTATGGCATTCAATACGCTTTAATTTGCTAATTTTATTTAATGTTTAGCTGTATTTGATTTTAATTAAGTAGTATTTTATTGTACACGACCCCACAAGCTTTTAGCTTTCATACATATCGTGTATAAATAAAGATGACCAACCAACCAACCAACCAACCAATTGCAACCATCATGGTTGATATAGATATCAAATGGAAGATTCTAGTCAGTTCCATTCAGTCCATTCCCATATAAACTCAAGGAAAAGAAAGAATTAGACCTACCTCCTCTTGGTCTGTTGTGTTGATCACAAAGACTAAAGATATGGAAGAAGGATCGCTCGTGACACAATGAATCTTCAGAAAACTCGCGATAACTCGTTCAATACTCAAACCCCTACAAGCCACACATAAACAATAATGAGGTGCGATATAATAAACTAATTTACGCTCTCCTTGCTGGTGTACTTACTTGGCTGTGACAAACAGCCCGTCATCGTCCATAAGCTCTAAGAACATAGCGTTTTCATATTCGGATAATGCCGCCATTTTGAAAGTCCAAGAATTACCGCTGGCCAAGGAAACATCGCTCGTAACCTCTAGAACCCAGGACCCAGGACAATGGACCGAATCTTAAAACTTGTCGCTTGCAGTAACTTGCCCTAATGATTCCTGCACTGTGGGTGATGGGAGTCACCAAAGCACAACAAGCTATAGATCGCTATAAAAATAAGAAAGTTATTAACTGTGACTGACAAAGTCATATGAATTGAGCTCTAGCGAGAGCAGTAGAAATCATAGTAGCCCTTGCCTGCGTCACAGACGGTCTAAACCGCCGGTAGAGAGCAACACTCTCTTCGTTAATAATAATAATTTATTGACTTGTATTGCGCAGTTATCAATATACGAACTTTCAATTGCGCATTACAATGAAATGTTAAAAATTCAACTTTGCATAGAGTTACTCATTTTCAATAACGCGACAGCACAAATCTCAATAACCTGACAAATCAGACACAGCCTTTTGGATGTTTTGGAATGTAACCCAAAAGCTCTCTGCAAAACATATACAAAATACACGCGAACAGATTAATTTTTATCATTGCATAATACATTTCGCAAGAACATGACCGATCACAAGGCGTGTAAGAAAAAGTAACCGATCCGAAATGGATAAATCCGTGTATCCATGCGGGATATTAGAAGAAGCTTTTGGAGCCGTTGTGCAGACGGACTATACCGAGCATTTTGTGACACGTCCGGCTGCAATGCATGCTAAGTAGCCCAAGAGGCCGAGGAAATCTGCACATGGAGTTTTCCCAATGTTTAATGGAGGCTTTTCCCAGTGAACTAGGGTTTTTTGTCAGGGGCCGTCGTTTGATTGAAAACACGTTACGTCACCCGTCCGTTCGTACTGATCATGGTACTGATCGCGAGAAGTGGTTTACTGAATATATTAAGATCTGAAATACGGCGACTGATTTTCGGCTGAAGCAAAATATAGTCGTCATGTGGTAAAAAGCAAAGCGAAAAACCACTTCCATCATGTTTCGATATGACAGTGGACTCAATTAGAAGTTGTTTTCTTTCGGAAAAGAATAAAACACGCCCAGTTGGCAAAACTGCTTTTGGTCAGATTTTCCGTGATATTTATGGCACGTTCGTCAATCTTCAATGGTCAGTTTTGATCCCTTAGTAAAGTTGGGTCGTTCGGTTCGGTTCGTTACGTAAGTCTTAGACTGATATAACGTTTATAGAGTGCAGATAATTGTTGACATCTTTTTGAAGGGTTTTTTTTTTCAATTAATCAACCGACTTACCAAAATCTTTCGTTGAAAATAGACAGTAATGCTGTATTCATAGCATTAAACGGACTCGGCAGCCCTGCGGTTTTAGGTGAACGCTGAGTTTCGAAGTTACGAGAGGTTTGGGAAAGAAAATAGGAAACTCGGAGGTCGTCTAATCATCGCAAAAACCGCTGGTAGTATTCTTTCTTTTCTTTTAGCAAATACATTTAATACTTCAATTGCGCTTGAGAGTTATCCTACGAAACTTAAACATGTAAAGGTAATTCCAGTATATAAAGAGGGTGACGAGACAGACCCTGATAATTACTGACCCATCTCACTTCTCTCAAACTTTAATAGAATCTTTGAAAGATTGATGTATGTACGTCTTAAATCTTACTTAAGTAAGGCAGATATTCTTGTTCCATCTCAATGTGGCTTTAGAGAGAAACACTCCACCCAGTATGTAACGCTAGATATTATCAACACTATTCAAAACAACATGGACAATAAGTTGACGGTATACCCGTGGCATCTTTATAGGCATTCAGCACAGTAAATCATGAGATTCTTCTGCAGAAATTGTATCATTACGGAATAAGAAGAATAGTCAACAACTGGTTCTCTTCTTATCTTAAATTTCGTTCGCAGACAACTAACATTGGCCCCCATATTTCGGAAAAGGCTCCGACTGATTGTGCCGTTCCCCAAGGCTCTGTTCTGGGGCCTTTACTGTTTTTGTTGTGTACAAATGATATTACAAATTGTTCAAGTTTTACAGTTTGCTGATGACACCAGTATCTTGTATGGTAGTAAAAACCTTAAAGAATTAACCCTAGAATTAGAAGTAAACGTTGAGTTGACCAAGCTTTGTGAATGGCTGACAGCAAACAAATTAACTCTAAATGCTAAGAAATCTAATTATGTGATATTTCGAAATTATAGAAAGAAGCTATCTTTCCAACCGACGATAAATATCTTTGACATCGATAAAATGTCATGTTCACCATTAGAATGCAAGGATTATGTAAAATATCTTGGCATACTCATTGACAAGAATCTGAACTGGAAAACTCATATTGATCTCATTGCTCTAAAAATTAGCAAAACCATTGGTATGATAGCTAAACTAAGACACCTTGTACCCCTTTCTATCGATTATTGTCGGCAAGTTATATCAGTCTCTTGTTCTCCCCTACCTTACTTATGGAATCAGCTCGTGGGATCAAGCGTCACAGTTAACTTTGGATAAGCTTCTTCTCCTTCAGAAGCGAGTTATTCGTTTAATAAACTTTTCTTCAAAGTGTGAACATGTGCTATTCCTTTTTTTATTAATCTTAATATCCTGCCTGTTCATTTTCTTTTATGTCGAATCAGTTTCTTGTTTCATGTATGATATTAAAAATAAACTAGCTCCTCCCTGTATTCAAAATCTAGTTACGTATGTCTCAGATATACATTCCTACAACACTGACCAGATCAGCGACTACCAACAAATTTATGTCATGTCATCTCGTCTTGAACAACTTAAGAATTCTTTTTCCCACTTTGGCGTGCTGCTATGGAATGCCTTACCTGAGAGTATTAAAAAATCTGCCCATAAAAATTTATTTAAAAAACAAATACATGATATACTTATTAATATCTTCAAACCACAGAACTTGTATCTTACACCATCTTCAATTCTTGAAATAATTAAAAATTTGTAAACCTCATCAATGCTCTAGTTACGACCAGTATAGCGAAGTCTCTTTCTATTTCCTGTTATTATTATCATTAAATTAATTTACTATTTTGATTTTAATTTCCTATTCATTGTAATTTGAACTACTGTTTTCTTAGTGTAATCTGAACTGCTGCAAAATCGACATCTTTGTAAGTACTTAGTGATAAGCTTAACTTAATTATACCTACCCGCCTCGACTAGTTTTCAACTAATTTTGGGTAGGCACTTCTCAAATTGTAATTTTTGTAAATCAATAAAAATTGTTGTTGTTGTTATTCATCCTCGGAAATGATGGTTGGATGCGATCCGAAGAGGTTCCAAAGAGGTTCGTGGATGAGTGAATTATCCTTCTCTTCGAAAAGTATGTTTGCTCCGAGTAACCAAGCTGTGTCTCGTTGTTGATAAGATTCTTTGGCCTCGTTAACAGGCCACACTGCCTTGATTTTTATTTTTAATATTTGGATATTATCTAATTACAAGTATATGTTTAACTGGCATATACTCTTTTTTTTTGTTGCAAATGCACTCTACACCAAAATGTTACTTATAATAATTGGTGAGAAACAATAGCGCATCTAAGCAGAGAGAGTTTTTTTTCTTAGTAACTAAATGGAGGCACGACATAACAGTCTCGTGAAGCGAGTGAGTGAGTGAGTGAGTGAGTGAGTGAGTGAGTGAGTGAGTGAGTGAGTGAGTGAGTGAGTGAGTGAGAAGAAGCTGAAAGGAGTGAGCCGGACATAGATAGGTCACCTTAAGCTTATGGAAGAGAATCCTAAAAATTAAGAGATACTAACGTAACAATCGACGGAAAGAGTAGCCTAAAAGTGTGCAAAATTATTAACGTAACATTCAAATTAAAAATAAGCTTAAAAGTGCGCGAGATACTAACGTAAAAATTCAATAAAAGAGAATCTTAAAACTGTGCAAAATACGAACGAATACCAATCGAGTGAAAGAAAATGCACGAGATATTAACGTAATAGTCCAATGAAAGAGAAACATAAATATGTGCGAGATACTGACGTACAATCGATCCGCGAATGAAAGACAATCCTAAAGATGCACGAGATACTCACGTAACAATCGAAGGAAAGAGGACCTTTTGAAATAAGGCACGAGATATTTAGGTAAAAATCAAATGAAAGAAAAACCTTGAAGTGTGCGAGTTGATTGCGTGACAATCGAATGAAAGAAAATCCTAAAATTGCGCGAGATACTAACGAAGCAATCCAATGAAGGAGAAGCTTAATAATGCACGAGATATTTACGGAGAAAACCTTAAAGGTAAATAGAAACCTTTAAGTGTACGAGTTGTTTACTTAACAATGGAATGTATGAGAAACCTGAAAGTACGCGAGGCACTCACTTTACAGTACAATGCGAGAAAATTCTAAAAGTGTGAGAGCATCTTAAGTTCGATGGAACTTGGATTATCTTGGCAGGCACAAATCTTGAATTCAAATATCATGCCATTAGTGAATAACTGCTTTGAAAAGTCTGTCTATCCCAGTTTCCATAAAAGCATAGTCTGGCTTTAGAACTGCGCATAGTTTATTATTCTACATCACATACTTTTGAGCTGAGTAACTTTGCAAAGAACTATCTGGGACGTAACAGTGCTCAGCTGTGACAACGATCTGTTTGTTTTATGTCTTCGGAGGGAATTCAAGGACGGAAGAATTCTAAGCCATCTGAAGCCACTTGTTATCTGTTTCGCGAACGTCCCTTGCCTAAAAGCGCCAAGAATTGGATTTATACAGGAATTTAAGCCAAGAAGAGCTATGGGAAACCAAAATCCGAACACAAACAGCATCTCATTGTGACGGTCACTCCTCAGTGTAATCTTATTATGAATATCCTCAACGGGTACAAAGATAATAATCAAAATCATTGGTGCTAAAAGTAAGATGAAATTGCTTCCAACTACGAGAGCGATTTTCTTTAGGATGGCTTCCTCCCTTTTTATCCCCAACTGAGCACCTGAGCGGCGAACGAATAGAAATATACGCAAGTATAGTGGGATATTCGCGATGTAGAGTGCCACGAGAACGCACAAGCAGATGAGAAATGTGTCTCGCTCCGCCACCGGGAAACTGCACATCATTGTTGCGCTATAAGAGAGATTGAGAAAGTGAAACTCGGGGGAGATGGCGTATACGAGCGATAGAATCCAGCAAAATACCAAACATATCGCGGCTACCTTTTTGCTCAAGCGTCGGTCGGGATTCATGCAATGTACTATGGAATAATACTTTTCCACAGTCAATAAGAAAGAAGTAACTGCTGCAACACACTCGGCTGAGGTGAATATGGCGGTGGCAAGCGGACAGAGGACTTCACCACCAAGAACAAGCTTTTTGTCTTTCTTGTCAGTCTCAATGCTGGAGAGGAAACTGAAAATGTTTAAATTGCCGATGAGTACGGAGTAAATCCCAATTAACATGTCGCACAGCGCCATGTTTAAAATCAGCCACATGGATGTTGATCTGCGAAGAGATCTTGCAAAAATAATAGTGATTAGGACGATCAAGTTGAGCAGTATAGCAACAGTACCCATCACATACGAACTGTAGAATAGTTTCTTTGGAACATTGATAGTCTTGACGTTTTTCTCGTGTTTGGGGTGTTTGAACGTTACAGCAGAACAGCTCCTATTTGATGGACAAAACAGCAGATATCCATGCTCGAAAAAATTCCTAGCTGGTCTTTCGTCATTATGATCCATGTTGGGTGCTAATGAAAAGGATAGTTCTTCCTTGAACAATGTACAGTTTGCGCAATTGTCGCTCCACGTTACACCTTCAACAGTTCTGAGAGATGGCATTTTCAAGATATTACTATTTGGTGTCCAGACACTCCCCGTCACGACTAAGGTCTTCAGGTTTGGAAGCTGTCTGATGACGTCACCTTTCCATCTGCGAAGCGGGTTAAAGCTCAGATC
>NC_142529.1:11874616-11927116 GCF_964205215.1 Stylophora pistillata
AAACACAACTTTCCTTTTGAAATGAAAAATATGCTTCGTTTTATCTCGAGCTGGACCAAAGAGAAATTCCCAGTCCCTCTCGACTAATCAAACGCCCTTCGGGTTTGGTTGTGTAAATGCTCCACCAACAAGCTATTAAAAAAATGATGACAAACAAGGCAACTGATATACAAGCGTCGCCAAAGACTTGCCGTTCGGCAAGGCGATTGATCAGTCAAACATTTCTTCGGCCTTAACTATCCAATAACTGCAATGATCAGAGAGCGATCTTCGTAGTAATAAACATTAAGCAGTGGTGAAAATAAGGCCTGAAAAAAATTCAGGCCTTTACGGGATTTGAACCCATACCCTTTGTGATACCGGTGCAGTACTCAACCAACTGAGGTCTTATTTTCACTACTGCTTAAGTAGTATTCATTACTGCGAAGATCGCTCTCATATTCATTTCTCTAACCGCAGTTCACATATATGACTTTCATATATTCACAAACATTGACTCGATAACTGCAGTTCACAAGCGCTGAGCAAGGAGTTTAAAAAAAAATCACTGCCTGTGGATGGCCATTGTTTGAGTCTTTCAAGTTTAACAAGGTCCGGCTAATTAATGAAATTCACAGTCATTCATAAACAGATTTCAAAGAGAAGTTGCCTTGCGCCGGAGAATCGGTCATGTTTCTGAAGCGCTTTTTTACACAGAGCAGTGTATTTCTAGATAAGAGTAAAATAAGTTCTCTTCAGTTATCTTCAAAAGTTTCGACTTCTCTCTTGTAATGATTGATTGGCATATGTCAAATTTTATCAATTCCGATTCGTCCCTCATAAATGTATTTCAAATCAGATTGTAATTTAGTGAAATAGATGTTTGAGCGTAAGTGGAGCAGCAATCTCCTACAGAATAACAGGAACCCTAAAACCTGACCACCGCCTCTAGCGCCATTTTTTTTTTTTTTTTGCCACTGAATTGGAGGTCCAAGTGGTCAAAATGTTTCTTTTAGTTTGTTTTAGATTGAAGTTTGACATGATAAGCAAACGATAATTTTGGCGTAGCAATGAAGAGTAAACAAAGTTCTATTCAGTACAAAACGGAATTTAATTTGAAATTTGAATTACTTTCATTGCATTGCGCACTGAATTCTCTTCAAATCCGGCAAAATGACCAGATGGAGTTGCTGGAAGCAATAACCGGTATTTGATGAATTCAGAAACAAATGAAATGATTTAAAGATGAAACGATCAGGCCATGTAACTTGAAAATTGAAAACGGATTAAAAACCTCTTCGTTTAATTTCTTTCCGGACTTAAAGGAAATTAAGTTGAAACCCGATTACCTTTGTATTTTCTAGCAGTTGAGCAAATAACTTGCATAATCACATGACCTGTTGGACCCCGATTGCGCAATCCCATTGAGAACCATAGTGAAAATGGACGTATGTAAGGCCGAAAGGGTTGACGTGAGCCGGTCCGGAATAAAATTTTTCCGGCACTTGTACGGCGACATTGTTCGTTGTTGTTTCAAAAGTTAAGTGACAGCAGTGAACGAAAAAGAGGAAATAAGTCACGTTTTTCGATGAATTCTGACTGGCAAAAATAAAGGAAACATTTTAATTGCAAAATATTTTTAGTGGTTTTCCCATACGTGCCAGCCTACCGCTTTCAGTTCAAGTCAGTAGAGCAAATCTCTTTAGAATTTTTCAAAACTTAGTCAGAGGTCATATGATAAAATGTTTCTTGACTGAATTAGGTTGGGCTGAAATCTCTAAGTCATGACGCGAACGGACCTCGCTGCGCTCGGTCCGTAAGTCATGACCTCCCGTCCAGCCCTCCCACTCGGTCAATAAGCACATATTTTTAATACATTACATCTTTCCTCGCTGAATTTGAAAAAAGTATTCCTGGCTACCTTTTCTTTTTATTACAAGGATGCAAAATTAGATATAAACAACCCAAGTAATGAATAACCTAATCAGCGTCCCGGTTCAGTTTAACGCAGTTTTTTAGTGGCGCTTCCATGGCATTTGATTTAGGATTTTTTATTCATTTCTTTTCAAGTTTGCCTTACAATTCTCGATTGATCGGAATAATTCTATGGTAATCGCTTTTATAATTGAAATAAATAAAATTTCAGCACGCTTACCGTATCTAACCTTTACTAACTCACAGAAAGTCAATAACGCAAACCTGAACAATGTTTGTCAGGATTCTGCAGCGGCAAGATTGAAAACACAGTTTTGTTTTCCTGCACATGAATAAATTATCGACCTCCGTAAGTACCTTTCAGTCCGGATATGGGTGCTTATTTTTCGTTACTTTTTTTTATTTTTTTAATCTGTACTACCGGAATGGAAGGTATCCGTTTCCTTCTCTGCTGGCATGTTACGGTACATTTTCCATTGAACAGTTTTCGAAGTGATGCCGTTTTTAATCGTCTAGCGAAGATCCAATTTTAACATCCCTTAGCTCGTTAGTCTTAATGGCTCTTTTGACAGTTTCCGCTTGATATTTACAGAGCTGTCCTTCATCGTAACTATTATCTCTTTCGCAGACTGCGGATTACATTTCATCTTGAGGTTTAATTTCTCCTTCACCATTCCGCTTCGATCAGTTTTAAACTCTCCATACCGCACTGAGTTATCCGCTTAGTATGTTTTTGTGTGACTACGGTTCTCTATCAAGCGAGCCCCGTCGACTTTTTGTTTTCATTTCTTTTCAAGAATGTTTTCCATTACAACAGCTTTTTCTCATACTAAGATTTTTTAAGTATTTACATGCGTTTTATCTCAGCAATGAGCGACACTTTGTGAGATAAACTTCACATACAAAACAACATTCCAAATTCGATGGGCACCTGTTTATTTCCAACTGGGAAAAATGGCTCAGTGAAACCATTTTAGTGTTGATGTTCTTTACTAAGCTACCTGAATGATACCTTTGTAATTTCTCTTAACTAATGCTACCACGAGCTTACGAATTCAGTCTTCTGTCACTGAACTGAGTCAAATGATCAGCATTCAGACGAAAATCATTATGTAGCCGAGGAAATCTAGTAGTTCTTGAAACCACTATCGAATGATAGTTTAACGGAAATCTCCACTATGTAAAAATGTAGACTCATCAAAAAAAAATTCAAAACGATTCTTCAGGGAATATAAGAGAGAAAAATGCATTTTTGAAAACCCCAGCGCGTTGTTTGTGGAGCAAATATAACAACAACAACAAAAAATGAAAAGGTCACCCTTTAACTTAGGAAGGATCAGTTAATTGGGACGGAAGGAAGGGAATAGATTACATACGAATGTTTCTTTATATTTCCATGCATACAATTTCGCTTGATGCGCTCAGTTGCCAGAGAACAGATCGATACTGCTAAAATAACATCGAATCCGACACTAGACGATATCACCACAGCAAGAAATGGATATTCCGTCTTAGTACTTCAAACTCCCGTTTAATTTCCAAATCACTTTCCCTTAAGTAAGGTATATGCTTTTCAAAAATTACGAACCACACTTAATTCGTTTGTCTAAATGTATCTCCTAATGAAACTCTCGATTTATAAGTAAGCTTAATGGAAGCATATTCTACCCAAAGGTTTCTTTCAAAGTAAAGAGCAAACAAATTCTTTCCTAACTCGTTAAGAGACGCTTCAATGTTTCTCCTTCTTCGTTTTCTTTCTCTTCTTCTCTCTTCTAATAAGATTTAGTTACTGCTGCTATAAGATTAACGTTTCTAAGCCGGGTCTTCATTAATTGTATTTATCAGCAAAGATCCACCACTATTTGAACTGGAAGCGAAAACTTGCAGGTAATGTTTGTGTGTTGGTGCCTTCATTTTTTTTGGAAGAATAGTCTTCTAAAAATTTAACTCCCAAGATTCAATAAAAGAAAGACGATGGATATTCACAAAGTCGTAACTTAGGTGTCTACGTGTGGCTGATTTACATGAACTGCGTTCGAGTCTGCGACACTCTGTCAGAGAGACCTCGATGAAGATTTGTTTATGTACTTTTTACCGAAGGAGTTATTAAAATGTAAAACATACCGTGAATATTCGACATCAGGGGAACATATACCCGTGAAGAAGTCGGTAAATCACTCAAAAACTAATGAGTAAGTTCGTACAGACTCGCAAAGATTTCAACAGTGTTTGCTTTGTCGGCGATGTTTTTACCTGCTTTTAACTTCCTGCTACTTGAATCAAAGATTTGAAAATTCACCTTCTTATACCAAGAGCACTGTTGAAAACTCGCTAGGAACTAGGCTCTCCAATCCAGCGATTGATACCCAACTCAAGTCTACACGGCCCGACAAAATTCTCACTTGTCTTTTCCTACTAAACTCGTCCCATATAGCAAATACTTTTATCAGCACGGCTATTCATTCATTTGAAAACAGCTGCCAGTCGGAATTTGACTTACAAAAAAATATATTTAACAGCAAGGGCACATTGCCAATATCGTATTTATAGTTTACAAATTGCCTTTTTCCGTTCTCCATAATTGATTTAATCGATCACGACATTGAACCACAAATGTTCGGAGTTACTACTTTTTTTACAAAATGATTTCTTGCCAAACGTTTTCTTAACCCATCTCCTTTTTTCTTAAAAAAAAAAAAAAAATCTGGAAATATGCCCAATACTAAAATCGTATGAAACAAGAATTCAAGCCTACAATATTAGGCAGCATTAAAACATGTCTTAGCAAAATGAAAATTAAAAAGGAATCAGTAAATTCAAGCAGTTTTCCTATTGAACTCTTTCCTTTTGATTTCTAACAAAAAAAAACCTACCAAAAATAAGGTTTCACTTGATTCTCGAACTTTTTGTCTAATTTTTTCAGGCCGTCTTAACTTATTTTTAAACAAAATTATCACTTTTCCAAACTGGACAAGACATACCATTTTCATATTTCTGGTCGGTACAATGTACTCACGGGAAATAATCCACGACAATAACTAAGAAATGTCTTATTCCGAAAAGTAATTTGCAATATGCCGGTGGATTTTTTTGACATTATAGAAGCTTAACTGGAAAGAAACTTTCAAATACATCTGACATGTGTTTAAGCCAAGATAATGATTGTTTACCAAGTCGATAAGTCTAAAGAAGATCGAATGTCTGAAAGAAAATGAAAATATAAGTAATCATATCAGAACTAGTAGCCCAGAGTTAATATGGAAATTCTTTGAAAAAGATCCCGCGTTTTATCATCTCTAATGATTAGGAGAGAATTTGTAAGAAAGGTATCGATACGAGTAGTTTGTTAAGTAAAGAAGAAGGTATCTTCAGTGTGTTACAGGGAATAAAGGTTTCTTACACTTGATAAACTGTCGTACAGCAAAAAATGGAAAGACTTAAAATAACCAAATTAACAGAAAAGACAAAACAAAAGCAAAAGAGTAGCAATAAACTATAAGATTGCAAATTTTTTGTATTGCTTTCCAAACGCTTATTTTTCCTTTTAGAAGAAGAAAAGATAGGATTTAAAATATAGAAATTAGAAAAAAAAAACCTGTTACTGTAAGAAAGAATTGTTAAAGTGAGCCCGAAAGCAATCATGGTAAAATTTTAATTTATGAATCTTTTTTCATCGCGGTCTCTTTGAGTCAAATTAAATCTGCATCACGGTGCTATCATACAATAATTGAAACTAAACAACAAAAAATATGCAGTTTCTTTTGGGTGAACTCTTCTTGATGGATGTTATTAGGCAGTCAAACAATAATTTTACAAAACAAGGTGAGATGAACCTTTAAGGCAGAGTCTCCTTTACGACTGCAGTTTATTTGTGACCCAACATTTGAAAAAAAAATAGCAGAAGAGAATTCTTTATGGCTGGATCTCTCTTCAAGACATTGTCAAACAGATCATGAGCAGCGCTTCAGATCAACCCAAAATTCCAAAACCAAAGTCACTAACTCCAAATAATGTTACGCTTGAGCCAGAGTTGTATTTCACCTTCTTGGGATCAAATCATGATACCCTCCACCTGCCAGCAATCCAATCCAGGGTTAACAATTCCAATTCCAATTCCAGCGACACTAACCAAGTGGACAATGTTCCCCACTTTGTTAAGTCAACTCCACAGTTATACAATTCCAATACCAAAGTCACACCGGCTAAAACACAAGTCTGTGACGTGTTTCCATTTCTTCTTCTTGGGATCATACATATCAACTGCCGTTAAAGTGGCAGGTGGAGAATACTCCTCACTGGCCGTTCGCCCACCAAACACATACAGCAACCCACTGCTAACTGCTACTGACAGTCCAGCCCTGGGGCTCTCCATAGGTGTTACTTCTGTCCATTGGCTTGTGTCCAGGTCAAACCTTTCAACACTAGCCAAGGCTCCTTCTGATTCATTGGAGCCACCTGTCGACAAAGCAGTTAAATAAATACGACTTGTTATTTACTGACTCTGAGGTCTGTACAATATTTAGAAAAAAATATTTGTACTGCAGCTGTACATGGGTTAAGGTTACTCTCAATACTAAAGTAAAAAAGACCTTATTCACAAATGCCAACAATTCTATGGATTTTCCCATTTATGCTGATTCACTTTCTTCGCCATGATCACATACTCAAAATTCACAAAGAAAAATTTAAGCTTGAAATAGAGGAATGAGGGCCAATTATCATGACCATTTTTCCTTATGTTTGGCCGTTCTCCACTCTTACCAGTCAACTTGTTGTTTGACCTGAACAGCGACCAATGACGTAATTACCAGAATTATGTCAAGACGTGGCAAGGAGATACGAGACAGGCATATGATGTAGAATCTAGCAATATCAAGCAATTGTCAGCCAGGAGTAAAGCATATTATGACAGAAAGACTTCCTCTGCAGTCTTACTTCCTGGTGATTGCATACTCGTTAGAAACCTTTCAGAAAGGGGAGAACCTGGAAAGCTTCATTCACACTGGGAGCTACATTACCTAGACGGGAGAGATTATCCCCCAAGACCCTGACCTGCAGTCAGCTGGGAGTCAGTGCCTGAGTACCAATGCCTAAACCCAGTAGTAAACTTGATACAAGTCCCTCCAGCGATACTTCCCCCATCAAGTCCTGGCAAACTGGTTTGTACCTTATGGCACTCACACAAAAAGTCATGCCCTTTACTCCACAGCTGTAGTATATACCACAGCCCACATGGATAAACCAGTACTGAACACTTTCATAGTCACAACAGATTGTTCCAAGCCAACTTGTTGCCTGCCTTCAGTGACCAAAGACTCTTGCAAACTTGGTGTTGGATTTAAACTTTAGTGACTAGCTACTTTTTAATTATAAACAAAAACATAAAACTGCATGAGGACTGACACTTCCCCAACTAGTTGTAATGTTGTAATGTCAGGACGACATTTCCATCTGGAGGGGAGTGTGTAGCATGTAGGATGAGAGAGACTGGGCTCAGTCCTGGAATACATATTATGGGATTAAAACATCCTATGTGCAGGCAAGAAGAAAACCATGAAAAATCGATATTAGCCTAGAAGAAAACATGTTGTTACTTTTTATTAGTTTCTGAGTGAGGTTGAGCAGAGTGTAACATTTGAAGGACTCTTTCAAAAAAGGTATTTATAAAGAATACAGACAAATTCAGGCTCTCTCTAGTCAAATGACATAAAAACTCAAATTAGTGGGGTCACCTCTTAATTAGTGATCTGTGCATTAACTAAAAACTTTTCTTTTTTCAGTCACAAAAACCAGCCTCAAGATTGTATAAGAAAACCCACTTGAGATATTGGGAAAACACTTTGTAAATCAATTGCCTTCAGTTCATGATTTAAAGAGTTTTCTTGTGTTCTCGTAACATCCTGTATAGGTTACCATAATGGCAAACCAATAGAAAGTGCATTGATAATGTAAATTGGTTACAGTAAAGAGTTTAAAAGCTGATGATTTGAGCATTAGCCCTTTCTATTCGGCTCTGAAAAAAGGAGTCAGGCCTCGACACTAACTTTTCAACTTACTAGCAAAGTGGCTGGTGACATCTTACATGTTATGACAATTTCAGTTTGTTTACTACCCAAACTTGCTATGGGAAATCGAAAACCACTGGCCAAAACCGAATTCTACTAGTCTGTGGCTAGTAGGCTACTGTTAGTGTTGAGCTCTGCAGGCTATAAATGCTTTAAATATCAGTTTTAAAACTCCTTAAAGTAGAAACTTACCCCTTCATTCAACAGAAAGTACAGTGAGACTACTACTTAATTCTTTGATTTGGACTTACCCACGGCATACAAGAAGCCACCTACTGTTGCAAGTCCCAGGTATGCCCTTCTGTGACGCATGTCTGGCTGCCTAATCCATGAATCACTGACAGGGTTGTAACACTCACACACTTTAAGCTCCTCTCCTAGGTCACTCAAGCCACCTTTAAATCATATGAGCAACAAAAAATTGAGTGGCATTCATTGTGGGTATGACATACTGATGAATGCAAATATCAGTCAAATATGATTATTACTTAAGATTGATTGCAGTAAACTGTATAATAGCCATCGATCAGCAATTGAGCCAAGTGGCTCATCTGGGCAGAACTTATCCCAGCTTTCCTATAATTAAGTGATTAATAACAATTAATCACTTCCCCCTATAGGATGTTAAGTCCATCCCATGTTCACTGCAGAAAGATTTTGGTGCAATTATAATTGTTGTTATTATCACCTTTGTTAATTCATTATAGCCAGGGTGTAGGACATTTGTCATTCAAACCCAGCATTACCTATCTTGTGTGGCTTGGAATTGGGGAAGAAGGGGAAGGGAGATGCAAAAAATTGATAATCTGGTTGGAAGTACATGCATGTACTTGACTTAGACAAAGAGATTTCACCTTGAAGGATTTTTTTACCGCAGGAGCTTTCGTCATTGTGCTGAGAATTTTTGGATAGGAGGTGATTCATTACCTTATCTTGCATCACTTAATGTTTTCTCCTTATCTCTGTTCTAGAAATTTATACAATCAAACAATGTATTAACCTTAACAATAGTGAGCCACTCTTGCCACCACTGGATTTACTGCTGGTCAGGAAGAAATTAACATTGAAAATGCAAGGTCTTAGGGATAAGACCATGCCAACTCCTAAATTTGGGTTAGGGTTTGGGGTTAGGGTAAGGGTTTAGGTTTTTTTTATCCTGGTTATAAAATCTGCATAACAACACAAAATTAATGGTATAAATTTGAGGCTGAAGAAAAAAAATTCCTTCTATCTACAATAGAAAAGAGGTCATTGCAGTATGTAATGTGTAAACTAAAGAAATTTTCCTCTTATATTGACAGAAATAACTGATATTAGAACAGCTTGCATGAGTTCCAGCTATTTTTGTTATTAAAGGCTGTGAAATTATGAAATCCATAAACCCTGGTTTTCGAAAACCACATCATTGTTCAACACAGATTTTAATAAAGATGACAATGAACTTACCAGCCACATAAATCAATCCATCCATTTCAGCTACACCAAGATGAAACCTCTTTGTTTCCACCTTACCAACAACTTCCCACTGATCAAGATCTGGGTCATATCTTTCAATATTTTCTGCAATCTCTGACCCCACCCAACCACCAATCACAAACATAAAGTCCTCAACGACACATACACCACAGGCTACCCTGGGTGCAGTCAATGGTGCAATGACTGACCATGAATTTAACACTGGGTCATAGCATTCCACAGTGTCATAAATCAAGGAATCATTTTCACCACCAATAGCATATATCAGCCCTCCAATTGATGCCACAGCATGACTACTGCGTGCAAAGCTCATCTGTGCTGTGGTGAAGCTGTCACAGGTTTGTAAAAAGGAGTCAAACTTCTCCACAGTGTAAAGAGAAGATGTGTCACTCCATCGCCCTCCCACATGCCGGCTGTAACCTCCAATGATAAAAAGGCATTTTCTAGAGGCCCGTCTTGGTTGAGTGTGTACCCGCTGTTGGCCTCTAGTTAATGATTGGTAATTTCGGTACCCATCAAGAATTCCTGCCAGCATTCTTTTAATACTTGCACTCTGACACGTGACAAGGTATTGTTCAAGGAATTTAGGGGAAACCAAAGGTAGTCTAATGCGTTCCAAAATATTTCCCAAAGCTTCTCTTCCTCTAGATAAGTCATGCACTACCCACCGCATGGCTGCTTCGAACACCTGCTCCTCCGATTCAATTTTCAGGTCTTCTGATTCTAACATTTGTAGCAAAGCAGTTTTAGTGAGTTGTAAAAACTCGTCCTGTTTGGAAACTTCGACAAAGTTTCTGTGAATGAAATCCAATGCCGATTTTGATAATGTGAGACAGGAATGCGCGTCTGAAAACGTATAAATCCCGACGCAATTCGACGAGTCGAGTTCACGTTTCAAAAAATCGCAACAAATGATTTCGATGTCTTCGATTTGTAACATCTTTGATGCCGGTAAAAGCTGTTGGACATTATCCTCACTGACCTCCACTTTGCCAGTGTAGATAAATTCTAGGATGACACCAAAGATATCAGCTTGAATACCGTGAATTTCGACATGATCTGCAAAGCTTTCTGCCATTCCGCTCGTGAACATAACTTGGAAATAGGCACTTGAGGCAGACAAAACGTTCCGATGAACAGGAAATTTTTTGCCTCCGACTGACAAAGTTGCGTCACACATGGAATTCTCTTTCTGTAATAAATGCAGCTTATTTAAAACCTTGAATGAATGTTCCTTGGCAAATGATATTTTATCTATTTTCACCGTTCGATGGTTCTCCATTTTGCATGGAATTTTGTTGTTGTCTCCAAAGTTTGCGGGCTCAATTGGAAATAAAGTACAGGGGAGGGGTGAGGCGAAGCAATAGTGGGTTTAACTGGGAAGTGGAAATTTACTACCAGTTAAGGTAAAAGTTCGGTTTACCCTGCGCGCCAACCAAGGTAACCAAGGTTTGGATGACAGATACATCCGCTTGAGGTCGCATAGAATTTCACATCCTGCGGTGTCGGGATTGCGCCAGTCTCATTCGATCACGTTTTCGAGACCAGAACGTACGTCTTGATTTTCTAAAGTTCTCCTTCTACCATTCTTCAACAAAATTTCCGTTTAATAGAGTTTCGAACCAGAATTGGTTTTTCGGCCACGACCACGCACGTCTAACGCGCCTTGTCTTGCGAAGGGCAATTTGTAGTAGAATTCATCGCTTTCTCCTCGACTTCTTTAGGTGCTGCAAAAGTAAGAGCTGCTGCAATCTCGACTCCTGGGTTTGCTGATCATGAACAAGAAAATAAAACGCGAGGACTACATGAGCCACAGCTTCTCTTTTAAACGCGAGTATTTTATGCGTGGATTTAGAATTTGCCATGGATTTAGATTGTGATTGATGACAGATTTACCTTAGTTATTTGAGCCAGTATAAGTACTGTACAAATGTTTCAAGGTTTATGCCGTGTTTAGACTTGAACGGTTTACTGAGGTACGAGCGACTTTACTTACTTAGGTAAACATTTTCTGTGTGTAAACGCTAACTGATACTTTGGTAAATGCCGCAAAAGACAAAAGAAATTTGACCAAGGTAAAAGTTGTAATTACCCTGTGATCAGGCATGGTTACAGTTGGTAACCAAGGCCCTGTTTACAAGCAAGGAGGGTAACCCTTGCGCTTGGGTTACCCTCGCAGGCGGGTCAAAGATAGCCCGGGTTTACAAGCAAAATTTCACAGGTAGGGTTACCCTACCATCCGGGACAACTTACCTACGCTTGGTAACCGTACGCATTGTTATCAATGTTCAAAGGGTCTGGAAACAAGTATAAAGTTGTCCCGGGTAGGCGAGTTATCCCCAGCAGAGCGTTTACAAGGCAGCCAGGGTTACCCTGGCGCTAGGGTAACCCTAGCGCTCAGCTAAGGTTACCCTGGGTAACCCTAGCTGCCTTGTAAACACGTCGATGAAAAAAAAGAAGAAATGTGGGAGCGTTAGGGTAACCCTCCTGCCAGGGTAACCCTAGCACTAGGGTTGCTCAGCCTGCTTGTAAACCGTACCTGCTTGT
This sequence comes from Stylophora pistillata, assembly GCF_964205215.1. Lineage (NCBI taxonomy): Eukaryota > Metazoa > Cnidaria > Anthozoa > Scleractinia > Pocilloporidae > Stylophora > Stylophora pistillata. Next base: position 11,886,619 of record NC_142529.1, read on the forward strand.
AAACAGGGCCCAAGGTCAAGATGACAGATATATCCGCTTGTGGCGGTGTAATATGTCACATTCCGCGGTGAGCAGATCGTGCGATTGCCACGTTTTCGGCCAAGCGTTTCTATCATGGCAGATAACAGAGAAGTCAGAGAGCGACTAGATCGATCTTCGTACGACGAACAATCGGTCAGGTAAAAGAAGGCATTGTAATTTTCATTTTCAGTATTATTTACAACTTTTTCCAGACAAAAGCAATTTGGAGCAAAACCATCCGTTTTCGCCTCGACCTCTTGAGGTGTTTTAACATCAGTATCTTACGAAATCTTAACGTTTCTGTTTGCAGCTCTTGAATTAAGAAATAAAAAGCAATGGCCATGAAAGCCACCACTTTACTTCTTGAAGCGAGCATGGTTTTAGAATTTCCCGCCAGTTCGATTTCATGACGTAAATAATGCAGATAGCGGGAGTGTTGACAGATCAACTTGAGTTATTTGAGCTAGTGTAAACACTGGACGAATGTACCAAGGTCAAGTAACTTGACCTTAGTAAATTTTTACCTTGGTAAAAGCTCAAATGTAAACACAGGGTTAGTCAGTTAATGTTTACACTGGTAAACGCTTTAGTGTAAACACGGGGTTAGTAAGCTGGAAATCATCAGTGATTGCGGTAAATAGGATGGGGCAAGAAAATAGTAAAGCGAGTTTTTAATTAACCCCTTTGACAAAGTATATCATTACATTTTTCGTTAATACTACTTGTTCTTTGTATGACCCCCTTGGAAGTGGACATGTTTGTGGAGATGGAGGATGGGATGGATTACCGCCCTGATAAATCGGAAGAAGGTATAGATTACCTCCCTGATAGACCGGTTTGACTATCATCACTAATAATTAGAGTATTTTCGTGGCTTGAGGATAAAGTGTCTTACTGAAAAATATGCCTGAAAATGCATCTCTTTAACCATTTGTCCAATAATCAAGTACTGATTACAGAAGGGGTAAAAATCTTCACTTTTCTCTACATTCTTCAGGCTTTTTTTTTTAGCACTGTTTTAAGTTCCAGAAAACTAGATTACAGATTTCCATGTGGACTTTTCATTTATGTCGTTAAAAGAGAACTAAATACTCAATGCATCATTGGGATATTTTTTAGAACCGTCTCTCGTTACGATGACTTACAAGGCAGGCTAAACACTTTCCAATGGCCGTTTTCACACTAGAGGACGGACAAATCGTCTGGACGAACAAATCGTCTTAGACGAACAAATCGTCTGATGTGAAAACGGGACGAACAAATTTTTCGACGAACAAATCGTCTGATATTTGGCCGTCTGGAAAGACGATTTTTTTAAGACGATTTGTCCGTCGAGACGAACAAGTCGACAACAGTATGACTTCAATTCATATCAGACGCTGGAATGTTCGATTTTCTAGCCGCGAGGAAATGGGACTAGCAACAGAGCGAGGTTTTATGGGAAGTTTCAACATGGCGGCAGCCATCTTGCTTTACAACACGACCAAGTGCCAGTTATCTTTGCGCTCATAGGACCGACAACTTTTTGGCATAAGGCCTTCTCGAATTCAAATTCGACAAACAAATGCCAGACGATTTGTCCGTCCCCTAGTGTGAAAACGGCCAATAAATTTTCTTTTGCTAAATAATACCAGAAATGACTCAGATCAGACCCACTAGTATGGGTGTTTAGTAAAGACATGAAAATCTAGCTGAATGATGACAAAATATGCCCAAAGGAAACCACCTCCCGGTTAGCTCAATTGATAGAGCGCTGGACTGATGTGTGGGAGGTCAAGGGTTCAAGCTCCTGCTGGACCAACACTCAAGGCCTTAAAATAATTGAGAACATGCTGCCTTTCTATAACATCAAGAAATGGTTTAGATATTCTAGTCTTGGATAGGGACGAATAAATGGAGGTCCTGTCTCCTGCAGGGTTTGGGGTAGGAGACGTTAATTTCCCACGCACAAGATTACTGTGTGATGGATGTCCTCTCCTGGGGTGGGATGGGTGGGTGTTGTCTTGCAATTATATGAGCCTCTGGCTCAAGCAATATGGGCAACCATGCCCCACGCAAAGACATTAAACTTGATTACAGGATTGATTACAGATTCAAAATATGTAGTCAATAGTGACTGTTGCAGCACTTATGATTTCCATGGTAGGAATTACTTACATTTTTCTCCTTTTTCATAACTTCTATTAATAACTTGACAAAATACATGCATGAACAAATGTCATTTTGTCACAAGGTTTTACTTCCATGGGAATTCCACAGTTCTTTAGCAGCTTTTTTTCAAGTTAAAGGTCCTAAAGTTTTTCCAAATATGGACCTCCCTGCTGGTAAATAACATTATTATACACTAATTTTATGTAGTTCACGTCACAGCAATTCAATGCTCTCTTTCACTCACTTATGATTTTGATAGAATCCTATGGGAAATCCACTTTATTTCTATATGGATCTCATTGATGCATTTTAAGGGATGCATATTGAACCTGTGGTTTAAAATTGCAGGTAATTTAGACAATGGAGAAAGCTTATGGCAGGTGATTTCCAACCTGGAATTATTTTACAGCTGAGATATTTCGGCTGTTCTAATTGTCATTGGTGGAACCAGGGCTCAGCACTAACTTTGCAACTTAATAGCTAAGTGGCATGTGACATAAAAAACCACTAGCCAAAACTAAATTTCTACTTGTCTGTGGCTTGTGGGCCACCATTAGTGTGGAGCCCTGAGAACAGCTATGGCTTTTAGCAATAACTGACCACATTACTTGGTAGTGTTCCCCCCCAACACTTGCCATTGGTGATCCTGTGTCTGGGAAATAAATCTACTGCTGTTGAGTGAGCAATGGCAGTGTTCAATCAACAGGTATGCATATAGGAAGTAAATAAATTTAACAGCAGACTGCAGTCCAATGTACATTCTGTTACCATTATGATAACCTGTCTTTGTTAAGGGCTATGCTCCTCTCAATTGGAAGTTTAATATTAATGATACCATTATACATGTACTTACTCTCTATCTTTTGGCACTTATATTTTATTTAGTGTGCATTCAATAAGGTCAACGGACCCTACTCTTTAAATAACTAGTGCCTGACTACATTTTTCTAGATTTTAAATGAATTGCTTCTGACTATGACATCTGATATCAAATAAATACCTCTTAGAGTGTTTTACACTCCTCTTACCATCGTGTAACAATGCACTGTATGTATCTTCAATGTAAAGTCATTCCACAAAAATTTTGTGTATTGAAAAAAAAGGTTAGTATAATTCTAAAAGCTTATATTTTTTAACAAGGCAAAACAGTTTTTTTCTTTAATTTGTTTACCCCTCTACTCCTAAATTGTGATATCATTCGCCAAGATCTCAGGTTTGAGAGCTGCCACAATGTCTTTAGCACTTGGTCTCTCTTTGGGGTCTTCAGAGGTACAGCAGTGAAATAACTCCATGATTGGAAGCATTGAATTTGCACTTTGAAACTTGGCGGGTAATGGCGGACGTGTTCCTAATGCTGCTAGGTATTCCTCTGTGTCACAAGCACCACCATCGTCCTCATCATCACTGGTCAGCCCTGTGTCAGATTCTTCGTCACTTTCTAAAAAAACAAAAACAAATCAACAAACAGACAATTGACAAAATACATTATGAACCTCACTGACACCTGAGACATTTAACTCTTTAAAAACTAGGGTGTGGACAAAACTTTTTGAACAAAATCTAGTCCTTTAATTTTCCACACATTTTAAAAGCTATCATTATGATTTTCCAGACTTGCAGCTATGACTCTAGTCACATGGCCTGTGTCAAGAAGTCAGTGTTGAGAGTCAAATGCCCCCAAAATTTCAACATTAGCCAACCATACCAGAAAAAAAAAAAAAAAACATTCGTCCAAGGTGCCAGTATTCATGTAAATTTGACACCCTCAGAAAAAAAGTTACCAGTGATTCTACATGTACCATCAATAGATTTTGCTACATCTTTCATTTAACCATTTCATCATTGCTTTTTTCTCTAAGGTTCACTTAGTGGTACAGTGTCTCTCTATTATGACAGCCACAAAAAAAAAAAAAAAACAGTCAATTTCTCTTGGATGAACAATATTTGTGTATGGCAAATTTTAGTATAGGGAGGCAGGAACATTGTAAAGCAATGGTGAGAGTAACAAAACTTAAAGGAAGCTAGCTGGAAGGTGTTATCTTGATAAAACTGTGAAATTCTTTGTTGGTTAATAAGCCAGGCCAGGATATTTGTCATCTTGGAAAAGTACATGTAAAGAGAGCTGAGGAATCAGAGCTACAACATCATCTAAAATTTTCGAGTTTCTGAAGGTGACTTTCTCATTGGTGGGCGCTTAAAGAGATGAAATAGTTTTAACTCAATCAAGTCTGTGAAATGGGCAAGATTTCTGACTCCGCCAAGCTCAATTACACTGGTGTAGTTCTTGGATAACTAAAGCAATAACGAAACAATAGATAGTAATTGGGACTTACACTATAAGCTTTGTTTAAGAAAAAAAATTTTCCACGGAAAAATGGCAGCAGAGAAAGTAATGAATTTAAGTCTGGCTAACCCTTGGGCCATTCCATTTAATATCCGCACCCCCCTCCCCTATTGAAAAGGACCAACCTGCAAGCAAATCCACATGAGGAACATTCAAAGCTAGCATCTCCCAGATCAGAAGACCATAAGCAAAGATGTCTGCCCTATCTGTGATTACTCCTCCCTTCAAAGCCTCCTTGCATTTCCACGGCTCTGTGCCGATGTATCTACTTCCAGGATTTTTCAGTCCGCTCAGATCATCTTTCAGCCACAGTGCCACTCCAAAATCGCACAATTTGACAGCCTCAAAATCACCTCTTATAAGAACGTTACCACTTTTGATATCGCCATGGAGGATCTTTTTTTCGTTGTGTATATAACTCAAGGCATTGGCAACAGACCAAGAAACTTTTAGGATTTCATCGTAAGTGAAATCTTCTTCCAGATACGCCTTTTCTTCGATGATGTCTTCGAGGGCTCTCTCGCAATCTTCCATTGCAAGGCAAAGATCTCCATTTACACTTCCCGAAATGGCACGAAAACCGACAATATTTGGATGTTTTAGTTGTTTCAAAATACTTGCTTCTAGAGCGAGTCGTTCGCTTATCCCTGATCTTGCCTTCTTGTTGACTTTTTTCACGGCCCAAGGCGATCTAGTGCTGTTATTGCTCGGTTCGCGTTTGAATCGATAAACCGATACACCCGTGCCATGACCGAGTCGTGTCATGAAAGGAGATGGGGGAATCATGAAAGGAGACTCGTTGTAAGGCGACATTTCGACTTCTTCGCATAAGCGACTTCCACATCTTTGGCTCACTGGCGTAGAGAAGTCGTCCATGTTTGAAAAAGAAGTGAACAAATGGTCCGAATACAGTCACCGCAGTAAATCCTGTTTGCTTTCCGCAGTTTTTCAGTTATCACTTGTCAGATTTCAAAATTTCCGCGTTTTCTATTGGTCAGTGCTCCTAATGTTTCATGGGATTGATTCAGACAAAGCCTCCATGTTTATTTTTATCCATTCCAAGATCGACAGATTGTGCAAGGACCTTCTAGACCTAAAAAATTGGTTTGATCCTTCGTTTTGGCCTTTTTTGTCATGTATCAGCTAGAATACAATCAGAGTTACGGCCAGGATGGATCATATAACCAGTATCATGGAAATTATGGAGGCTACAATTCGTACGCGCCTCCTTCACCTCGAATTGTGTTGGATGATTATAACAGTGATCTAAACTTTGTGGTTGAGCCTGGTGGTGTGACAGGATCCAGTTTGCACGAGAATGGCTTTGAATATATGTGGGCTGGAGCGAGGGCAACTCACGGTGTGCGGGCTGGCAAGGTACGTACATACATAACACTTGATTTATTTACACATTTTATTAAGGCACAGGACACCCATAAACACTGGCGCTCTGTTGTGTGAGATTTCTAAAATGATTCTGGAAATTCTAAGGTAATGGCTGATCACAGATGAAAATTTAAGTGTGGGTACAGTGGAACCTCGATTTAACGAAGTGCCAAGGGACTGCAGAAAATTTCCTTGTATTTCTGAGGGGTGTTGAACCATATCTCTTAAATATTATAGGAAATTAACACTGCATGAATTTAACCCGAATTGTTAGAATTCGGGGTCATCCTCGGTGTAAAAACCTGACGAGTTTTTCTCTGTTTCATGAGGTATTGTTTTGCTGTACGCTATTGTTTTTAATGTTTCGTTGTCTTTGTTGTACGTCACTCGTGAGCTTCACAGGTTTTTACACCGAGGATGAGCCAAAATTCGCGTTAATTTAAGTCGCGTTATTTTTGTTGAGCGTTAATTTCCGCGACGTTAATAAAGTGCAGCGTTAATTTCCGCGCTCTTAATTTCCAGTATTTTAACCCCATTTTTGGAACCTGTCCAGACATTCTTGACACTTAAAAAACATTAACTACAAGCTATCTTTCTTTCCATTTACCCTTTATTTTTCATCTTTCACAAAAGCTAAGGCAAAGGTTTACAATATTTTGAGTTCATCTTCATCGTCGTCACTGTCAGAAGTGATGTCAATATCTTCTCCTTTGATTTCAGCCAAGATAGATTTCGAATTGTCAACATAGTCTTTCTCGACAGAGTATGAGACTTCCTCTGTTCTCTCTTTCAAAATCGCCAGACTTCTCGCATTGCTCCACTGGACAGAAACGACCATTGGTATTTCAAGGCCTCCTTGAATTAGTGGCGATCTTTTTGGCTTCACTGAAATAACTCTTCCTGTAAATTTGGCTCCTTGTTCCAAAGCATACCACACATAACGGCTCAGTTCTTTTGGTACGTGACCAACAACCACATGGCTCAGTTTTGTTCAGTTAAATTTCTTGGTATCCAGTGTTAAAATAAGTTTGTCACCACCAACTGTGTCTTAATCACATTAATTTCCTTTATTCTGAAATTCTATCTCCTCTTTCGCATTAATTTTCTTTATTCAAAACTCGTTTTCCATTAAATTCATGTTCATTTAAAAGTCGCGTTAATTTCCAACACCTTAATTTCGTGGAGCGTTAATTTCCTATAATAAGGTATTTCCTAGAGGGGTCGAACCATATGTTACGGAAGCCGAAAAGGGACAATCCAAAAATATTTTTCAAATCCCGAAAAGTATTTCAAATCGCAATATTCATTTTAAACTCACTGTCGAAAAGTTTGACAAATCCAAAGATATTTTGCAAATCCAAAAAAATATTTAGAAATCCAAAAAAATTTTTTCAAAATCCGAAAATATTTTGCGAATCCAAAAAAATATTTTGAAATCCAAAAAAATATTTTCAAAATCCAAAAATATTTTGCAAATCCAAAAATATATTTTGAAATCCAAAAAAATATTTTCAAAATCCGAAAATATTTTGCAAATCCAAAAAAACATTTTGCAAATCCACAAAAATATTTTGAAATCCAAAACAATTTTGTGTTAAATGGGAACACTAAGAACTGTAGTACGATCGAATCAGCGCGCTTGGCGCAAGCTGAAAGCAATCAAGACAACTTAACGATCGAGACAGTGAAAAAAATAGCTGTACATCTACAAAGGCACGCGATTAAAAAAAGACGCAATCCCTGATGTGCGTACTCATTTTAAACAAACTGAGACATTTCTGTATACACACTATAGTTCCTGTCACCCACAAGGAATTAAAAGAGACTTCATAAAAGGGGAGACCCTTAGACTTCTAAGATCAAACTCCTCTCAAACAATATTTTAGGAGAAAATTACAAATGAAGCGCATTTGCTAAAGAGAGGCTACCGAGAGGACCTCATTAGCACAACCCTCTCAGAAGTGAATTAAGAAATAGGAAATTAGCTCTTCAACAGAAACAAAAGACAAACCAACGAATCTTGCCTTTTGTGTTACACAATACCAACCATCAGTGCCAAACCTAAAGCAAATTCTCATGAGACACTGGTATTTAATAGAAACACAACCACTACTCAACGAAATATACAAAAATCCATTTCTCGTATCTTACAAAAGAGGACGGTCGCCCAAAGACATACTCAATGGGGCCAAACTTTGAATAGGCTACTCTAAACACGCGCTGGGGAGTCGCACAGGCCTGTCGACCCCATTTTACAACAATTTCTCGTCTAACTATTTCCCGAACAGTGTGTTCTGAATGAAGGTGGTTTCTTTGTAACCCATAGTGACGTAGCCTTCTCTTCAAAGTCCTCACATTCATTGAAATCCCATGGTATTCTGCCAGAAAGTGAACAATGGTCTCGTAATGAAATCCCTTATTAAAGTAATGTTCTATAGCCAATCTTTCGTCTCCTGAGCTGGACAACACACTTTCCTCTTCATGCCATTTTAGTGTTCCACAACAACGGCAGAATGTTTCATTGTTCCCACATTCTCTTCCACATTTATGACAGAACATGTTCTATCCTCGTTCCTTCGCCATTTTGTATGCGGGATGATGCAGGATGTGGCAAGAAAACGCTGGGTGACTGCTGGCGCAAATAGCACGTGACAAAATATTTTTTCGGATTTGCAAAATATTTTCGGATTTTGAAAAAATTATTTTGAAGAAGCTTGGTGCTATCCTGTGTAATATACTTTCGATTATGTCTGATATTGTGCAGATTGTAATATACAGACTGACAGATCTTATTGATATGAGTTGACATTTTTAAGTTACAGTCAAACCAGGCTCCTAAATTATGTCCAGCAGTAGTTTGCACTGATAATGCAATTCAAGACTTTTTATTGGCTTAGTCATTATGGTAAATGAGCCAATGTACCATAATCTACAAATATGGTAAGCGTATGCGTCAGTTTAAAATTAAAAGGGACCTAAAAAATGTAATAATTAATTTAATGTTTTCATTAAAACAATTATACCACTCGCACTTGTTGGATATGATATGATTATAGCCAACTCAGCGCTACGCGCCTCATTGGCTATCTATCATCTCATATCCAACGCGCGCTCGTGGAATAATTGTTTATTAGAGGTTAGGTAGCTATGTGTAGTCGGTTGGTATTAATGATGTATGTCGATGGCAAGATTTCGGTATAACCACATACTTCTTTGGTATATAGTTAGTTTATAGAAAACAATGGCAAAATCACAAGTTAAGTAGTGTGGGGTTACACAAAAACCTTAAATTTCCTTATTGCTTGATAGTTGATGGTCAGTTCGGGGTTTCTTTTTCACACAGAGCAATCCAATGATTAGCTAAATGCAAGACTTATGAAATGTCTACGAATGTTCTGATAAAATTTATTTAGTAACACACAGCACGTGACTGAACTTATCCCTACTGACAGTGTGGTATCTACCCACCACATGTGCACGATATGATCAGAATGGACTGGACAAAACAATTTGTTTAGGACAACTTTTTTTTGTTGTTGTAAATTACAAAAGAAGTAAGACAGGTTCTGCTTGAAATCCAAATTTCTTTATTTCTATAGTTCTTGAATGTTGAAATTTAAACGTAGTTTTAGTTTTACATTCAAAGCATTCTTTAAAATGGACCATGTTTTGTATATTTGATCAACACACACCCACCATCAAATTACTGCTAATATACCAGGACCAGGTTTGGGGTCTTGTTCTTGTCCGCTCATAGTGCAGGCTGTCAAAATAAAGAGTTTTGAGACAGGTATAATAATGTGTTAATTAAATGTTGATATAGGATAAAGAGAAGAAAATATAAAAGCTAGACTAACTTTGGTTGAAAATGATACTGACCCAATAGAACAACCCCTCTGGTTCATCACAATCTTACAGCTACGCCTTGTCCTTCTGGATAATATGCCATATGGTGAAGATTTCTGGTAATGCATCTTACATAGCTTGTACATGGTCAAAAATAGTAGATACTTATGCTGTCATTTAATTTCTTAGCTTCACCTTTTGTTTTGTGATTTGCAGGTCTGCTTTGAAGTTCGTGTGCTTGAAAAACTGCCAGTAACAATGCCAGAAACAGAAACAAATCCACATGTTGTGAGGGTTGGATGGTCTGTAGATGAGGCAAACCTGCAGGTTAGTACTATTCTTTACCCTTTTCCTTCTAGAAATTACTTTTTGAAATCATCGCTTAAAGCAGAAATACCCATGTATTTTTATTCCAAAACTTGTCATCCCAGCAGAACGTTATAAGTCATTCCGCTTATTATTCTTTTGTATGAATTAAATTCATGTCGTAGTCCTTACTAGCCTGGTGGTTATTTTAGCAACTTCGATATATTGCAGTTGGGTTTGTGCAGGGCTAAAAATTAACTCCAGTGCTTGGTGGCCAGTTGGGCCAGTTAACTTGAATTCTTAGTCGCCCATCCCAAAAAGAAGTAGCCCAGGATTTCCTTTTGTTTAAAATGAAACACTCGAATAAATGCCCTATGGCCTTTAACGGAGCGTTAACTAACAACACAAAAAGGAATTGCTCCCCCCACCTCCCAGTAATGCCATTCCAGCCATTCATGATAAGATGTGTTGGATGTTTTTGTTTTTTAAAGTAAATAAAGTAAACTGCAATAAAGTAACTTTAACAATTTATTTGCACTTGTTATAAAACATTGTGTTTCGAAACCATCCCGCACGGAAGTCTGGGGGAGAGTCACGTGGCAATTCCAAAATGGCGCCTTGAATGTGGATCGCTCGTGAAAACACCCGGGTGAAAACGGCTCGGAATTTCCACGTCAAAACTAAAAATTTACTAAAATGGACGATGTTAGAGTCCAGGCAAAAAACGAAGAGAAAGGTAGTCCGATTAAACTACATATTGGGTTTTATTTTTAACTTTGTACTTCTCATAATTTACATTGCATTACAGCTTTTCGAGATTGTACATGTAGTCGCCCATCGGGCGATCAAACTTAAACTTTTGGTCGCCCTAGTCAGTTTTAACTCGCCACTGGCGACCGTGCGACCGTCAATTTTTAGCCCTGCAATTTGTGAGTACTTGTTTAAGTGCTGAAAGTGGAATTGTAATATGGTTTGGTAAACAAAAGGATTGTTATTTTGGTGTGTTTAGGTCGGAGAAGACAAGCTGTCATACGGTTATGGTGGCACAGGCAAGGTCTCTGTAAACAACAAGTTCTTTGACTATGGTGAGCCATACTCTACTAATGACACCATTTGCTGCTGTGTCGACCTCGATGCCAATCCCAAAGTTGTGCTTTTCACCAAAAATGGAAAGTACCTAGGTGTGGCTTTCCGTCTTGGTGCTGAGGCAAGTGAAAAGGCCTTTTTCCCTCATGTCACTGTCAAGAACATGCGCCTTACAATCAATTTTGGTCAGCATGAACCATACTTTCCGCCCCTCCAGGGATTCAGCTTCTTGTCAAGGCTGCCACCGCAATGTTTGCAAAGTGGCTCCGCAGGTCCAGTGTCAAGGAGTGATTGTGAAGTTATCATGATGGTGGGCCTTCCAGCCGCCGGTAAAACCGTCTGGGCCGAGAAATACGCTCGCGATCATCCAGAGAAGAAGTTCTGCATCCTTGGGACAAACTCCATCATGGACAAGATGAAAGTTATGGGGTTGATGCGTAAACGAAATTATCACGGACGGTGGGATGCGCTCATTAAACAGGCCACTGATATCCTGAATAAAACATTTAAAATTGCCGAGCGGAAGAATCGCAATTATATCCTGGATCAGACCAATGTGTATTTCAGTGCTCGAAGAAGGAAGATGAATAACTTCCGTGGGTATCGCAGGATTGCGGCTGTTGTTGTTAACACAAACGAAGTTTTGAAAGAGCGAGCTTTGAAGAGAGAGCAGGAGGAGGGTAAGGTTGTGCCAGAATCGGCGGTCATGGAGATGAAAGCGAACTTTGTGCTACCTGAAGTCGGTGAGATTTTCGAGGATGTGTGGTATATTGAAGAAGACAAAAACAATTCAGAACACCTTGTAGCCGAGTTTCAATCTGAAGGAAAGGCCTTTAAGGAAAATGAGAATAAAAGAAAACCAGAGGAGAATGAAAGTCCATCCTCGGATGTCAAGCGATACCGTGCCGTCCAGCAAGGATCCTCTATGCCTTTGCCAAGTGGATCAAGAGGCCAGTACCCAAATCATGACGACCGTGGAGGCTTCCAGGGGAATTATCATTCGAGAGGGGCCTCCAGCAATGTGCTTGGTCGTGTTTATCCACCGAAGAGCCAAGGAGCACCCGGAAGACCCTCTACAGATTTTGGACCTCCCCTGGGACACACAACACCAGGAGACCGATACAGAAATTATGGCGGTGGTCCTCGTCAGGGGTACAGTGAGCATTGGCGTCCCCGTGAACCATACGAACCTGGGCCTCAGAATAGGGGCATTGATTATGGACCTTCTTATAGAAAGCAAGAAGGCTACGGGGGTAACTATGGTCACAATCAGGGACCTTCGCATGACTATTCTCCATATCAAACGCCCAGCATTGACGACGCTAGATACAACCAATCAGCGCCTGCATACGGTCAGCATTATGGGCATTATTACGGTAGCCAAAATAGCGTACAACTTAATCCCAGGGATCGTGGATTTTATGGGAGGGGAGGGCAGGTAACCCAGGGAGGAAGAACGGATCAAAATAGTTATGGCGGTGGTTATTAGACTTTCCTGTTACTAAATGTACTTGAAGCACTGCAAACGAAAGCTGCGCGGTGACAGTGTTAATGGTTTATCTTTAATAGAAAAGTTTTAAATTGGATAGTATTTTTTTGGCGAGCCTCGCGTAACCGAATAGGGAATTCTTTTTAGATCGACTAGTATTAAGTTTTAAAAGATTTTACTTCTTAGTGGATTTTACGGATCGTCGTGCTACATTTGACTCTGTTTTTCAACCAACAACTTTAACATTTATATTGCGCAAAATACATGTGATATATGATCAAGTGCGTGTTTACGTTGCTTACAACTTAATAGAAAAACATGGTAGGTTTTAATCACTAACAAATGTGACAATCACCTCACTCCCAGAAGTGACCAAGGAGTAACTTCTCCTTACGATATCAATACGCTATCGAGCAGACTAGTTATGAGAATATAGAAAAGCATCGACCAACCGATATAGTTTGATTAAAAACATATTTCTTTGAGATACGAGTGTAAGAAATGTATGGTAGATAGATCATGGCAGTGAAGGGGTTAATTCTTACGTACGAATTCCTCTGTTGGAAATTTCCAGTCAAATTCTTGCTGACTGTTTGGAGTACCGACTTCAGCTCAATTGCCAAAAAATACGGACCGTAAGCAGTCAGAACTGCAAAGCTGTGGATGACGTCGATCTAAAAAATTAATTTACATTCTTATTTCCAGCCATTTTCGCAAATGGCTGGACGTATCTATTGTCTTTTACGGCGTTGATTCCTCGTGACCTGCTTACGGAGTGATGTTAAAGGGAGTCTAACTCTTCTTGCTTGCTTGCTTGCTTTGGGAATGACAGCGTCGTGATTGGCATGAATACTTACGTCGCCATTCTCATCGCATTGCTGTCATTCCCATCGCATGGTGTGACCGCATGAAAGCGTGACTTTTTCCAACACAGCGTGACAGCATAACATTCCATGACCGTCATCCCTGAAGCAGGTCACGTCGAATAAGATTCCGACAGATTCGGTCTTCGTGCACTGCCATGTTCGACATCGACCATGTGACCTCAAATACTTGCATCTGGTTGGTTGGGGGATATATTAGTGACTATACTACGTTCGATTTTCTTTTCTTTCCTGTTAACATTTAAAGTCAGAAATATCGATCTCAAAGCGAACTCTTAAACGAGCAGGGTAGCCGGGTCAATTTTATTTTATAAACTAACGTGGTAATTCGTTACAGGTTACAATAAATATTCGTAAGTGTTATGGACTTTTCTTGTTATAAGTTGTTGTAATCGTCATTAAGTGTCGCTGCATCAGAGACACTTTTCTCCAGACGTGGCAAGTGTTCCCCTTTCCGTCTGTCCTTTTCTCGTTTAAATTTAAATAAAGGCTATCGAAAATAAGGATTTTATTTAGCTTGCTATTTCTTCCTTTCAAATAACATGACCCGCGACAATCAGTAGCGCTGGCTGATAAGGAACGAAACTCTATGGGCCAACTTTGAAAATACTAATGTGATTGTTACTCAAGGGAGGGATAAAACTCCATGGACAGCAAAGTGCTTGTCTGATTGTCTGATTGTCTGCTTTACTGCTTGTCTCAACTCATCAATCTTCCAGCAGTAAAGGAACGGATTTAAAGTCGAGTTGAAGTAAAGTAAGACAGTTGCTATTTCTCTCGTTATTATTAATTGTAATGAGTATATTTTACTACTAGTGATTACAATTTCCACTATATAAAATGGTACATAACAAACAACTAATGCCGCCTGCACCCACAGTGCACTGTACACTGCCTTTCTGTACCGCATTATTTTCAGCTCACTTAGTTGTCTCAGCTTTTGTTGAGCAGGATTCTGCACTTGATCCTGTTGAAAACAGAGAGTGCAGAAAATCTTTGTGTACGAGGCAAGTGAAATAATCAAGCAAAATGGTGTTCCTATGATCATTCCTAGCAAGAAAGACATACTTCGGTAAGTAGAAAAAGTGAGTAAAGAAGGAACAAGAAATAAAACCCAAAAGGTAGCTGCAATGATATAGGTGCGCTTCAAAATTAAAATTTGTCTGTATCTCAGCCCCAGCAACAGAACGAGAAGTCTGTCCACGCTTATGGCCGTCATCGTCAACAGAGAAACTCCACATAACCCATAGCTTGTTACATAGGCAACGGGATCTAAGTATCGACAAAAACTCCAGTGTTCGTGAACTGCTGACAACAAGGTACCAGCGTAGAGAGGCTGGGCAACAAGACCAACCAACAGATCAGTTGCCGCCAGACAACGATAGAAGAGTTTAGACGGCAGACGAAGGGAAGATTCTTTGTGAAGGGCAACAAGGATAAGAGAATTCCCAAGAAATGCTGTGATGGAGAAGAGAATGTTCACCGCTGAGAGAGGAATGATAAAGAATCTAAGTCCTTCCAAATAGGGGAATGGCAATTCATAAAATGTTTCGTTTTGTGTTCCACCTGGACCAGAATCTGTTGCTGACATATCAGCAGTCGTTTCCTTTCTCTTGTAGGTTATTTGTGATTATATACAGAAAGAAATATTCCGTCTGAACAGCGCCCGCTCAGCTGCGGCCACTACAACCTTACTTTCTTATTAAAAACACTTAAATACTTCCTTTATGACTTTTATTTATTTCAATTGTGGGAGTAAACTATATGTTCTGTCAATAAAATGAATAAGGCGTGAATCAGCAATATAAGGCAAACGAAAGATATCTTTACTGAACTTTTTCATAACGCAACAAGCCGTTCCTCCTGACTGAGATGGACTTTTGTTGACAGAGTAGCGGTTAAGTGTTAATATCAGCAAATTGTGAATTTGAGACTTGAATCATTCTTAGCCTCGGTAAAATGAAAATAAAAACCTCAAGCTTGCGGCATACTTGTTTCTATTGAAAAAAATGTCAGCAGATGTCAACTTATTTTGAATTATTTGAGTTTCGCCTTTTTCCACACACCTTTTCGTCTCTGACCAGAATCAAATAATGAATCAGCAGCAAAACAGAGACAAATTTCAAAAACACTTTCTGCCTTTAATCTCTCTATTTTTTCTCCTTTCGTCAGCGAATTCAAGATGATTGTCCTGGATTTTTTCAGTTTTAGCCATCGCCGGTTGTTACAGAGTTTTCTTTTGTATCGATCGATTTCCTGGAAAAGGCATTTTGAATAAAGAATGTACTCAACATCGAAAAAAAATTGATTTAAAGGACTATCCAGCGTTTCGCTGATTCATTTTCTGGTACCGGCTAAGTTTCTCTTCTTTTTCTTTTACGTCCTTCTAAATAAGTCTCTTGAGTCCAGAATTTCCCATCCTATCGGGAGAATATGTTTATTCCATAATCAGCACTAAAAATGACAATATATCTAATATACCGCTATTACATCATTTGAAAAGTGACAGAAGAGAGTTTTTCCTATGGTGTTGTCAAACATGATATAGCCAATGTCTTCCGATTTGTCAAGGGAATCGACTGTTAGTACTAAATTTGACTTAAATTAGACTTTACAATTAAGTTAAGACGAACAGCTGGTTGCAGCCAACGTTTAGCTGTATTATTAGCACTTTAGCTTCATTCGGAATAATCAAAGAAAAATAAAGGTGTTAAGAAATAAAAAATAAAGGTGTTAAGAAATAAAAAATAAAGGTCTTATGTAAGAGTTAATTCAAATGTTTTGAATTAACTCTTACATAAGAATTAGATAAATTGTTTTATTATATAGATACTGATGAAATACCAGGATCTCTCCTTTTACTAAAAATCATATCTTTACCGCGCGCAGTGAAGATACTACCAGGGACTTTAAGCAAACCACGACGGCCACGGCAACGAGAACGTGGAAAAGCAATAGATCTAATTGGCAGAACAATAACCCAGCACGTGCGTTTTCAAACTTTGTATATTTCTTAGCCGTCCTTTGCAAAACAACAACGTGAAATCACCAAAATTTGCGTCGTCTGTGAAGCTAAACTGCGGCGGCAAGTTATTTTAATTTACATTTGGAACTCAACGCTACTTTTATGCATTATGTTGAGTTTGAGGTCAGGTGCCCTATGAGACGGTAAACACATCCAGCCATTTTCGAAATTCTAACTAAAAGTAGAAACTCATTTTTTAATCGACGTCTTCCGTGGCGTTGCCGTCCTGACTGCTTAAAGTCCCTATTATCTTTCACGTGTGAGGATATTGGTGTGGCCATGGTTACCAACATAATTACCCGATTGCTGTTTCGAAAATGAATAAAAAAAGTTGTCTTTTATGTGGAAATTTCATCAGTATCTATATAATAAACAGAACATTACATGGCCGCTTGGGGATACGAATTTTATCTTCTCGTGCTGAAAGTATCTCTCACTCGTTCGCTGCGCTCACTCGTGAGGGAGACTTTCAGCACGAGAAGATAAAACTCGCATCCCCAAGCGGCCATGTAAAATCCTCTATGTATACTTTTAACAATTGAATCACTCGTTCGGTTTGCCGATGAGATATAGGTGGTTTGCACGTTACGTCATTGCCGCCAAGTTGGTGGACGTAAACAATGCATATCTCATTAGCTTTTTTTGTTCGTCCTCCAGCATTTGTTCCTTTCACCATTGTTACCTGTGTCTCTAGTGAATGGTTGCAAACCCCCTATTTCCCCATCGATTAGCGAAATAATAGATTCAAAGTTTAAAAAGTGTTAAGTCGGAAGATAGATAACTTTTTAAGAAAACAAAACGAATAATGTGGTATTTGATGAGACCCCAGACGAGTTCGAATTTGTCATGTCTAGTTAATTTCTCCTTAACTTTGAAAAGGTATTTCGAGCGTCATTGTGTGCTCATTAGGGACCTTAAGCAAACCACGACGGTGACGGCAAAGATGTGGCAAAACGAAAGATCAAATGGGCAGAAAAATAGTCACCACGTGCGTTTTAAAACTTTGTACATTTCTTAGCCGTCCTCTACAAAACAACAGGAACCTTAAATAAACCACGAGGGCGACAGCAACGAGGAAGTGGAAAAACAAAGTTTGCGTGGTCTGCGAACCGAAACCGCCACGGCAAATTATTTAAATTTCCTTTTGGAACTCAAAGCTACTTTCATACGTTATGTTGAGGTTGAATTGTGGCACTGTATGAGATGGTAAACACATGCAGCCATTTTAGAAATTCTGATTAAAAGTAGACCTTCATTTTTTAATCGACCTCTTCCTTGGCGTTGCCGTCCCGTGACCGTTTAAGGTCCCTAACAACGTTAAATCACCAAAATCTGCGTCGTCTCCAAATAGAAAACGCGACGGCAAATTATTTAAATATATGTACGTTATGCTGAAGTTATTATTTTGAAAATAAAAACCTCAAGCTTGCGGCATACTTGTTTCTATTGAAAAAAATGTCAGCAGATGTCAACTTATTTTGAATTAATTGAGTTTCGCCTTTTTCCACACACCTTTTCGTCTCTGACCAGAATCAAATAATGAATCAGCAGCAAAACAGAGACAAATTTCAAAAACACTTTCTGCCTTTAATCTCTCTATTTTTTCTCCTTTCGTCAGCGAATTCAAGATGATTGTCCTGGATAATAACAGGCCAAAATTAGCATATCAAGGTTGGACGAAAGATTCAATTTCTTTTCTTCCAACTTCTTGTCAACAAGGAGACAGGAAAAATATAATCCTAACAAGCAAGCTTTCATGTGAAAGGCAAGTTATTGAATTCTTTTTGTCGCGATTCACTTGAGCGATTAAAGATTCGCCTTTGACACACCAGTTTTTTTTTTTCCAAATACCGAAGTGAGCTCTATAGTGTACTAATCTAGATGGGAAATGAGGGGATCGTTAGGCAAAAAACTATTAATACTCTATGATCTCCCTTTATCAGGAACAAACATAATTTGTGAAAAAATACTGAGTTTCTCTCGGCTACGTCTTTGTTACCTTTTACGCATTTTTCATGCTCTCCAAACCTTCCGTGTGCTTCGTATCTTAGCAAGGGCATTAAGCAGTCAGGACGGTAACGTAAAGGAAAACGTCGATTAATTGACTTATTGTTTTTAGTCAGAATTTCAAAGATGGTTGCATGCGCGCGTTTACCGTCTCTTCAGCGCCACACCTCAACTTCAGTGTAGCATATATATATCAAAATAATAACTTCAGCATAACGTACATATATTTAAATAATTTGCCGTCGCGTTTTCTATTTGGAGACGACGCAGATTTTGGTGATTTAACGATGTTAGGGACCTTAAACGGTCACGGGACGGCAACGCCAAGGAAGAGGTCGATTAAAAAATGAAGGTCTACTTTTAATCAGAATTTCTAAAATGGCTGCATGTGTTTACCATCTCATACAGTGCCACAATTCAACCTCAACATAACGTATGAAAGTAGCTTTGAGTTCCAAAAGGAAATTTAAATAATTTGCCGTGGCGGTTTCGGTTCGCAGACCACGCAAACTTTGTTTTTCCACTTCCTCGTTGCTGTCGCCCTCGTGGTTTATTTAAGGTTCCTGTTGTTTTGTAGAGGACGGCTAAGAAATGTACAAAGTTTTAAAACGCACGTGGTGACTATTTTTCTGCCCATTTGATCTTTCGTTTTGCCACATCTTTGCCGTCACCGTCGTGGTTTGCTTAAGGTCCCTAATGAGCACACAATGACGCTCGAAATACCTTTTCAAAGTTAAGGAGAAATTAACTAGACATGACAAATTCGAACTCGTCTGGGGTCTCATCAAATACCACATTATTCGTTTTGTTTTCTTAAAAAGTTATCTATCTTCCGACTTAACACTTTTTAAACTTTGAATCTATTATTTCGCTAATCGATGGGGAAATAGGGGGTTTGCAACCATTCACTAGAGACACAGGTAACAATGGTGAAAGGAACAAATGCTGGAGGACGAACAAAAAAAGCTAATGAGATATGCATTGTTTACGTCCACCAACTTGGCGGCAATGACGTAACGTGCAAACCACCTATATCTCATCGGCAAACCGAACGAGTGATTCAATTGTTAAAAGTATACATAGAGGATTTTACATGGCCGCTTGGGGATGCGAGTTTTATCTTCTCGTGCTGAAAGTCTCCCTCACGAGTGAGCGCAGCGAACGAGTGAGAGATACTTTCAGCACGAGAAGATAAAATTCGTATCCCCAAGCGGCCATGTAATGTTCTGTTTATTATATAGATACTGATGAAATTTCCACATAAAAGACAACTTTTTTTATTCATTTTCGAAACAGCAATCGGGTAATTATGTTGGTAACCATGGCCACACCAATATCCTCACACGTGAAAGATAATAGGGACTTTAAGCAGTCAGGACGGCAACGCCACGGAAGACGTCGATTAAAAAATGAGTTTCTACTTTTAGTTAGAATTTCGAAAATGGCTGGATGTGTTTACCGTCTCATAGGGCACCTGACCTCAAACTCAACATAATGCATAAAAGTAGCGTTGAGTTCCAAATGTAAATTAAAATAACTTGCCGCCGCAGTTTAGCTTCACAGACGACGCAAATTTTGGTGATTTCACGTTGTTGTTTTGCAAAGGACGGCTAAGAAATATACAAAGTTTGAAAACGCACTTGCTGAGCTATTGTTCTGCCAATTAGATCTATTGTTTTTCCACGTTCTCATTGCCGTAGCCGTCGTGGTTTGCTTAAAGTCCCTTTACTGCGCGCGGTAAAGATGTGATTTTTAGTAAAAGGAGAGATCCTGGTATTTCATCAGTATCTATATAATAAAACAATTTATCTAATTCTTGTGTAAGAGTTAATTCAAAACATTTTCCCTTTATTTTTCTTTGATTATTCCGAATGAAGCTAAAGTGCTAATAATACAGCTAAACGTTGGCTGCAACCAGCTGTTCGTCTTAACTTAATTGTAAAGTCTAATTTAAGTCAAATTTAGTACTAACAGTCAATTCCCTTGACAAATCGGAAGACATTGGCTATATCATGTTTGACAACACCATAGGAAAAACTCTCTTCTGTCACTTTTCAAATGATGTAATAGCGGTATATTAGATATATTGTCATTTTTAGTGCTGATTATGGAATAAACATATTCTCCCGATAGGATGGGAAATTCTGGACTCAAGAGACTTATTTAGAAGGACGTAAAAGAAAAAGAAGAGAAACTTAGCCGGTACCAGAAAATGAATCAGCGAAACGCTGGATAGTCCTTTAAATCAATTTTTTTTCGATGTTGAGTACATTCTTTATTCAAAATGCCTTTTCCAGGAAATCGATCGATACAAAAGAAAACTCTGTAACAACCGGCGAAGGCTAAAACTGAAAAACAAAAAAGTCTTCATATATTTACAAGTCTTACGAACATTTTTCCGATAACAAAACAAAACACGAGACTGAGACTCGACCAGCTCTTCTGGCAATATGGCGTCAACGTTAAAGGCCCTCTTTAATTAAGAAAAGCCAAAAATTTGAATTTTTCTCTAGTATTTTTGTTAAATAACTACTCGAACAGCTCTCGCAAACTACTCTTTTTAATTTTCATCCGATGCCTTCTTACATTGCTGCAATGCCTGTGCATCTTTTCTTCGGTTATGACCTGTTGTATTCATGATAAAGTTTAGAAGCCGGAATTATCGATTTAAAAGATAGTATAAGCGTTTCCATTTCCTTTCCTTCATTTGTTAACGTGCAAAAGGATAAAAAGCTATCGACGAACCTCGAGAAACGTTCTTTTTTTTTCTAGCTCCTTATTTCTTCCTATCCAGTAACATATCATGCTGACGAGCGTTCTAAAGTAATGATTGTGACTCCATAAGTACTTTTTGAAAATGGTACAGTCAGGCCTTTGGATCCGACAGAAATAATTTATTTGACTTCTACCTGCAATCAACCATGTGAAGCAGAAATTACCTGCTTCCGGAATTGAATCAAACTCGCAGATCACATATATAATTTTCATATATTCACGGTCATTTACTCTTCACTTTGGGGGTTTATTACAAACCAACAAAATAACTAGCTCCAAGGTGGCTTGTTAACTTAATGGTAAAGCACTGCTCCGGTATCGCAGAGTTCATGGGTTCAAATCCCGTATAGACTTGAGTTTTTTTCAAGCCTTATTTTCACTACTGCTCACTGAAATAGTGTTCACTACTACGAAGATCGCTTTGATATTCATCTCTTAACCCACATTAACATTCGATGAACAATTTATTTCATTAATATTCATCTTCCAAGATCGCCAAACTTCCCAGACTTTCACTCAACAAAACGTGCACTATGATTGATTGATTCTTGGTCACGTGCCCCTGATCAAATTCAAATGTATCCCGGCCGAGGGACAATTGCGTAGTTGTTGCCCGCACGCCTAAGACAACACATGTTTTTGCCATATGATTGCTTAAAACCCCTAGTAGATGCTTTGCACACACCATGTTTATCTCTCAACTTTGTACAAATTACCATAAGTAGGGTTAGTCCACATGGTAAACATATAAATATCGGTTACATTTTTATTTTTTGATACGCGAGATAACTCTTTTTAATCAATTCAGCATTAAAAAAAGCATTTTTTTTCGATAACCTGTCATTTATCAGGGCCAGTAATAGTTCTTTTTATTATTATTTTCATTGCCTCTGTTAGGAAAAAGCTATATAAAAGGACTAATAAAGAGAAAGAGAAAAAAGTAGAAGTTAAGTAAAAGTAGTTGGTCGAAAGAGGTAAACAGAGAGCTAATAGAACCAGGTCAATTTTATCTCATACTGAAACTTAAATATCCGTTACAGCGGGTTACAAGAAACACTCAAATATTATGGACTATTCTTGTTCTAAGTTGTTGTAATCGTCATTAAGTGTCGTAGCATCAAAGACCGTGACTTTCCTGCAGACGAGGTTAGTGTTCCCCTTTCCTGTCCTTTCGTCGTTTATATCAACATAAAAACTATCGAAAACAAGTTACGGAAACCTGGGAAAATTGTTCCAATCGCTTGGTCAGTATGATAAGGCCAAAGAATATCAGGAGAAAGCACTCGCTATCCAAATAGAAATTGGCGACAAGGGTGGAGAAGCAACAAGCTACGGGAACGTGGGAGCATTTCTCGGCTTGCTTGGTCAACATGACACGGCTAAAGTGTATCTGGAGGAAAGTTTACGTAGCCGAAATAGAATTGGTGACAGTAACGGAGAGGTAATTGCTTATGAAAACCTTACCGTATTTGCTTCTCTCGCTTGGCAAGTTTGCAAGGGCTGACGACTATCTAAAGATGGCAATGGCAATAA
Organism: Stylophora pistillata; assembly: GCF_964205215.1. Lineage (NCBI taxonomy): Eukaryota > Metazoa > Cnidaria > Anthozoa > Scleractinia > Pocilloporidae > Stylophora > Stylophora pistillata. The sequence continues at coordinate 11,909,472 of NC_142529.1, forward strand.
GAGTGGATACCGGTAATAAAAGAGGAGAGGCAGGAGATTATGAAAACGCCTCGGGATCATTTCACATCAGTGTGGTTTGTATGATAAGGCGCAAGAATATCACGAGAAATCCCTTGCTATTCACATGGAGATTAGTGACATGCAAGGAGTAGGAATTGACTACGCACATTTAGGTAGGTGTTTTCAGTCCCTCTGTAACTATGATATGGCCGAAGAATACCTCAAGAAGGCTCTCCTTTTAAGCAGGGAGATTGGACACAAACTGAACGAGTTTCAACTTAATTCTTTGTAGTCTATCGGTGTTAAAGGTGTCACAATCTCTTCTTGAAGAAGCCTCTTCGTATCTTTCCCAAAGCATCCAAAAATTCGACTCTTTGCGAGGTTCTCTTAAAGACGACGATCAGTTTCAAATTTCCCTTTTAGAGAAGTACGGCACCTTTCCCTACAAGTTGTTCAGTAACTGAGTTGCTTTCTTCCACTGGAAAGTCACAAGAAGCCCTTTACGTCGAAGAGCTGAGACGGGCAAGAGGCCTAGCCGACTTGATGGCTGCTCGAAACTCTGTTCAAGAGCACATTTCAGGCAATCCGCAATCTTGGTGTGGCATTCAAGAGATTTTCAGAAGAGAAGCAGACTGCACATGCCTGTAGATTTCGGTTGGTGAAAATAATGCACGGTATTGGATTCTGAAAGCAATGGGAGCTATTCATTTTACAGAAACGACAGTGAGCTTTGAAGTAAACGTTGTGACCGGATTAGTCCCTGATTTAGATGAGTTTTTCAAAGAGAGCTTTCGCAGCCTCGCCACTTTACTCGAACAGAACTGATGCCTCTTCACCGAGCTGATGCCTCTTCACTACGACTGACCGCGCGGTCCTGCGAGACCATGATGCCGAAGATTTCAAAACAAATCTTCACTTGTGTTACAAGATAATCATCGTTCCTGTGGCTAGTTTACTGAAGCATCCCGAAATCATTATTATCCCTGACTCCTGTATGTACCTAGGGCCACTTGCAGCCCTGGCTGACGAAGGAGGGACACCGCAGAAATACGTTTAGGGGATGTCACAGTAGTCAGTAGTCATCAACTTTAGGCTTCGATGAAAACATCGGCCTTTTGCGTGGTTTTAAGTTGGAAAATATCCATGATAGTTCTCCTTGTTTGTTATATTTGATCCTTTGAATGGGTTTTTAATACTAAAACCACGTCTTAACAAATAGCGGTACAGGGGAATCATTTTTTTTTTTGGAGTTGTGTGCTGTTTGCTGACTTTAGCTGGCCGTCATTACGAAGTGCGATCGTGGTTCTTCAGTCGCCCTCGCCTTCAGAATTGTCAAAAACAGCGATAGTTATTCAGACAAAGCAGGAAATTAGTTCTGTAAGATACTTTTCCAGCGAGTCTGAAGACTGGTTGGATTTTTGTGTGTCATTAGCATAAAGCGATACAGGTAATTTTTGTGTTGTGAAAATATTCACACTCACTTTGCGCCGTGCGGTGCCTTTTCATTTTGGAAATCATTCGCTTGGATGAGAATTTTACCTTGATAGACTGATTTTTCGCCATTCCACCTTTCTGATTTTCTGTGCCCTTAAGAACGGGTGTCCGTAATCAAAATAAGAAAACATTTGTTCATTTCATATACTTGCAGTTTTATCAACAAGTTATCTCTCGTGAACAGAATAACGCTTGTTTAGCTCATATAATGGTGATGTTTACAAAGGGAGTGGAAATCGAAGAAAGTGTGAATTGTTTGCTGCACCAAGGCTCGACAAAGATTATATAGGCGATTGATTGAGGGCGCTGAAAATAGATAATATTTGAGACCGTCCAACGTGATCGGTTCATTTACAATTTATCTTGAATTGTCTTTATTTATAGCCATTGATTGTAGATCTCTGTTACATGTCTTTAGTACGTTTGCTTGTACCCGTTGCTACAACTGCTACTTTAATTTCCCAAACAGCTCTATTTGTTTTACGCGAAAGCACTTTCAATGGAACCCACTTTTTTTAATTATTATTATTATTATTTTTTTATTTGAAAGTTTTACAGGCACATGTTTGTTTACCTGAAGTATATACCACTACCTTGCATGTACATTGCATTAATTTATGCAAATAATCAACTACTCTTCTTCTTCCATTCAATTTTTTTAGATTAGCTTTGCTTTGCTTTACATAGTTTTTATGTGCTTAAGGAATCAAACACATTACATTTACATGCTCTGAACCACTGTAAGGTTAATTATGATCCCCATCAGTAATATTACATCGTATCCCCACAGAATATCACTATGAAACATTCCTATTTCACTTGTAACCATTTTTTTTCAAGGTGGCAAAATATACGTATATTGCTGAAACTAGTTGAGAATTTCTTATTGACTACAACTAATGTAGCCATACCAGTGCTCCCCTCCTCCCCAGTAATAAGTTGGGAAAAGGACCTCTGTATGGTGCGATCATTTTTCATGTTTGGGAATATCCCATCCCTGATTATTATTTGACTGGATGGGCACAGCAGTACACAGGCAAATTAGAAGCTTTTGGTTACTCCTCATGAATTAGTGTTAACTGGAATTGACAGCTGACTTAATCTAATCGATTTCTGCTGAACATTTTTAAAAAACAACTTTGACTTCAGAAATACTTCTGATAATTTCCCTCTGACATTTCTAATTTGGAAGATTAATCATCATAATCATTATGTTCTTTCCACCTCCACAAACACCCAACAAGAGTTCTTCGTTTATAACTCAGGCAACTTATGAATATAAGAAATCAAGTTTAGACGATAATTGATTCATTCAAGGCTGTTGCAATATGAGAACAGACAATACAGTGCTTTATTATCCAACTACACTTCGTAGAGTACAAATAACGCCATAGACGAGTACAAATATCACGCGGTATTTGTACTGTAGAGTACTGGTTAAACAGGTTTTCTCGCATCGCGTAAGCGAAGAATTGAATTGTAGTTACGAAAAAAAAATGGCGGACAATTTGAATCATATTTCTGACGATGAAGATTCAGAATGGCTGGCAAATATACATCCAAGTTTATTAGATGAATCGAACAAAAAAAAAACAGCCAGACGACCTGGAAATTTCTTCATTTATTGAAGAAAAAAGAAACAGCAACACCACAACGCGCCAATTCCGGCGCTTCGCATACTTGTCACGCACTCCCCGTAAATAAATATCCGCGAAATTCGCCCGCACTGAAATAACAGTTTGGCGATTTGGATAATTAATAACTTATTACACGTTTTGTTGTGTAGCATCGCTGAGTATTTTTACTCGTTATTTGTATTTTGATTCGACCTACGGGCTCGTCAAAATACGGCACAAGTCGTAAAAATACTCATTGATAACAATACTACACAACACAACGTCTAATAAGATATATTTATTCACATAAATCGATTAAATTATATTCTAATAATTATTTTACCTTACAGTACTTTAGTTTTTTAAAAATTTGTTTTCTAGTAGTACCAAGATGGTAATATTACTTTGTGAATCATGGAGCTAGATAAACCAGAAGTATTCTGTTAGCTCAGTACATTTTATTTTTCAGATGGCAGTAAGGTGGTAAAGAAAGAAAAGAAAAAGCAAAATGAAAGAAATGAAATAGAATGGAAAAGTTTTACATACTTTTTTTTATACTTTTCTTTTGTTAAAGCACTCAAACATTTTAATAAAAGGTATATTAAAGTTGTATTTTGACATCTAATTCAATGATGAAAAGTGGAAGAGAAAAATTTGACGACTTTTCCTCACAATCGAATCGAGGAGGGGGAACTTTGAAGTCTTTCCCTTACAATCGTGGCTTAAATGCGACTTTTATGTGTCCTGGTACCAGTGTTACGTCCACGTCGATTAACGACAGGGCACTACTTTAATTGAACAGTATTGAATTGGTTCAACAGTGAGAACTTCGCGCTTAAAATCATACGCTGGCAATCGTGCATAAACGATCCACGAATATGAAACACTGCCACTGAAATAAATCACTTCGCGGATAAACCTTTTTCGACTTGGGCACATGCGACTGCTAACGCTTTATATACTGGTCAGCGAGTTTATAAAAAATTAACAGGAATCGGAAGAAGGGCGGAAGGAAGGAGTGCCGTGTTCCATCCAAACCTATATCTCGGATTAATGACCACGTAATTATCCGAGTTAAAACAAGCGTAATTTTGAGCATAACTTAGACAAAAATCAGACAATCTTAGCATAATATGCTATTTTTGCGAGCACAAACTGTAAGGGCGTGATCTGTAGGCGACAGAGCAGGCTGGCAGGGGGAGAGAGGGGGGAGGGTTCAGCCTCTCAAAGCGAAAATTTAAGCGGGCTCAGTCCCCCACGTTTCAGTGCCAACGATATTGTTAGCGTAGGATGAAATAAGTTTGGTAAAATATTCAATCTCCGAGTCTTTCCGAATCGTTTCATCAGGACTTCGCTTAGCGAAAGTAAACGTGGAAGGACTCCTTTAATTTTAATCTTTCCGGCCCGTGTTCAATACGCAGACGCTAAGAAAAATTTTTGACCAATAGGGTAAGAGTATACACTTGGATTAGTATATGGGGAGTGATAAGCCCACCTTTCAAAGTTCTCCACCGCCTTTGTCAATCTGGATTCTATTTCATTGCTAAACTTGCAATGATGCACGCAATTTAATTCAACAGTTTTTTTTTCGTCATGAAGTATGGAGTGCCAAACGTAAATTGACCTAAGTTGATTTTTTTTCCGTTTATAAGGGGAAGTTATAAACACAGCCGCTCCTGAGACCGTCTTATGTGATGAAGAAACTTGTATATCGAGTTACGCTGTGCAAGAGGTTTCCGGTCAGGAGGTAAAGAAATTCAACGATCGCATGACAGAGCCCATGCATTCTTCAACAGCGGTACGGCCAAGTCAAGTCAAGTTTGATAAGATTTACAATTAAAAACATTCAGTCCATTTCACTTCCGTTTGATCTGCTTTTGGTATACTTTATAAAACGGAAGCTGCAACTTCTCATAATTAACAAGGCTATTCCAGTTGACAATCCTCATTATCTTGCTCACCTTTATTACAGACAAGGAACATGTTCATCCTTGGCTCAATTACAGACTTTATTTTTTTACATGACTAAATTATATTAATTCCTACACACACCTCATGTAATGACCAGGCTCCGGTTGTTCAAAGGGTGGATAACGCTATCCAACGGATAAATCGCTATCCAGCGGATAAGTGTTACCAAAACGTACTGCGCTATCCATCGCATAGAGATTTATCCAGTGTATAGCGTTATCCATCCTTCGAACAACCGGGGCCAGTTCTTTCTAGTGGCCAGTTACCTTGCATCTTAAGGTGTCAGAAGGAGTGGAAGGTAGTCAGTGTTAATCAATACATTTTACTTGTTATTTTTTTAAGACATCAATTTATGGTAGGTGTAAAATAATTTGCTGTTTGGCCTTCTTGCACTTTTCATCTTTAAGATCATCTTCAAGCTTTCTTTTCTGTCCCCTCAATTCATTGTTTTCGTTTTGGAGCATAACACAGTCCATTTCATAGTAATATATCTTAAAATTCCAAGTTGAAAATTTACCCCTTGTCCAATTGGAAAAGAGTTTTTTCACCCCATTGCCTCCCATAGTTTTGGCTTTGGCTAGTGCTTGATTTAATCGCCAGATCTTTGTTTTGAATTCTTGGATCAGCCTATGATTTATTATTACACCAGGGATCCCGCACTCCTGTCCGACTTTTTGTATAAGTATCCTTAAAACGGAGTTTTGTTTGCCTAAGCTTTCCTCTGGATCGAGTTCTTCTTCACGGTCAGCCTCTTGTTTTGAAGATTTGTACAATTCGTACAGAAGTTTACTGCCAACAAACATGTAGAACATTTATCAATTGCTGAACATGAAATCGGGCGCAACTTCATAAATTTACGACATATTTGGAATTTATAGATTCAAAGATTACTTGTTTATTTGGGCCTGAAATGATGGATATTCTTTGTGGCTGTAATTCCCGCCATCGCCGTTTTCCTTCTTTTCTTCGTCGTTTTGCACGGCCTCTACTGCACAAAACAACACAAACGTAATGCAAATTACAAGAATAGCGCGGGCATTACGCAACATCGCCAACATCTGCGAAGAAGTACTTTTCAATCGCCGATTTACATATATTTTTTCGCTTCAACACGTACGAATTTGGAGCCAAAATGTTTATTAGATCCCAGGCTTTCCAGATCAACCCGTACATTCGCATATTTTAAACGACTAGGCCGCTCCAGGCCGCTTGAAGTGATGAGTTTGTTTGGCCGAGCGGTCAATGCCAGTCACGACTTCTTTCAAGTTCGACGACTTCGAAGCCCGATTTACATGGTTTATTTTTCACTTTTCCAAAGTATTTTGCGACTTATAGATAGAGTAATAAATATATATCGTAAATCTAACCGTACATTTAGATAAAGTTATCGTTAACTTTGTCTAGTTCTGCTTTTCGCTAAAAAATTAACAATTTCCGCCATGATTTTGTGTCACTATTGGGGGCCTGGAAACGAAAAAAAAAATTAGAGGCAAATGTCATGTAATTTTTTGGCATGTTAAATTTCTTTTTGTAAAATTGTAGTTATGTTCAATCATTTATCTTGTGAGAAGTAACCTGAGTTTGTTATGGGGTCATCGGTATGGGGCAATGCTTTGCAAGCACAGCAGAATATTAAGAACCAGGTTTGACACAGGAACTACGAGCTTTGGACACCAAAAGAATTTGGCCCCCCACCGTGTACCCGAGCCGTTAACTCCTGTCAGTTATGCTTGTGGCTGTAATGACTTTTGCTGGATGAAATCAATTAACACTTTTAACATACAAAATATCAATTAGCACGTTCCAGGAAACCACGGCAGATCTTGAAATGGGATACTTTACAACATCTGCGGACTTCGGAAGCGAGCATTGTATTTTCCCACCCCAGAAAAAACTCAAACGTAGTAAAATAATGAAAAAAATAAATAAATAAATTATTAAAAAATATTCCCAGCAGTGTTTTTCTCGTCAGTATTAAACAAAGTTTAACTTCAGCTGGAACATCGCTCTTACTGGAAATCTACCCTTTGAACACCTCACTATGCGCCCTTGAAAGTTTCTTTATTAGGCTGGGGGATGATGATATCACCCGTAAGTAGCGAGATGTTTTTAAATCGATGCGAACCAAATGCTGAAAGAGAGTAAAAATTGAGCTTGCCGCCATCCGTCTCGGTGCTTCAAAAAAAAAAAAACAAAACAAAACAAAACAAGTAACGAGAAGTATTTTATATTTTGGAGCGTTGTCCGTGAAGTTTGCGCGCGTGAGCCAGTGAAGCAGTACCGAGGATTATACCACAACACTTAAATTTTTCAGCAGCCATTTAGAGGCGTCGACCTCTCTCCTTTGCTGCTGTAGAACGCTATCATTGCAATCTACACAAAGTTCACGCTCTGTGGCACGTAACAGGCCGTGCACACAGCAAATTGTCCATGTCGTAAACGATCAGGAGAGGACCATGTAGGCCTGGTTCAGACGCCGAACTATTCATGAGCCGTACCCAATTCATTTGGACCGACTTAAATTAACAGAAGTACCCCTGTTGATTCAGACACCGTTCTGTTTGGACTTTCCAGTAAAAACACTCAAACTGCTTGCAAATACACTAAAATAATGTTTGTGTTAGGATCGGCACATGAAAAGAACGGCGTCTGAATTAAAACCGTTCCAAAGGCGTTCTAAATTGATTCAGACGCCGATCTTTTCACGTACTCAATTAAAGGAATTAGGTTCGGCGTCTGCACCGAGCCTTAGTTGAAACACGAAACAACGAAGATTATTGGGTAGTCACGCTTGTCACACAACCATGCCCATGACGCAAGGTGCCGTTCTATTGACCACAACACAAGTACAAATGTACAAAACGAGAAAATTAGATTTATAATTACCCAGGAATAGTTAATATCAGAAGTGAGAGGCAAATTTGAAATTCAAGTGAACTTAGTAGTGCTTTGGCGCCGAAACGCGATGGAGGGAAAATCTCCCGCTCCTCGGCTAGTCATTCACTCGTGGCCAGTTATTCAAGTGTTTGCGCCCTGCCTCGATCATCAGAAGAACTGGTATGCGATCACAAAGGAATCATGTGGAATTATTCCACGATTCTTTGCTCAGAATATCTTTTTCAGCCGTTTTCCAGGAGAACTATCCTCCGTATCAAAGCGGGAATTGAGTGTCATGAGCAGCAATGGCGGGAAGAGGCCGTTCAATGAGTGGGTCCCAGAGAAAGGGGAGACTCTTCAAAGACAACCAGGCAAAGTGTACGTTGTCAGTTCATTTGGACTTTTTGTCGGTCTTTTGCGGCAGCGAGAAATTAGTGAAAGGCTCGTTTCATCTGAATTTTTTGCCAGGATAAAGGACTACGTGAATGTCCTTGTCAAGAATTGTCCGCGCTAAGTGACACGGCTAAGTCGTTCCTTGTAAAATCAACTTTACGCCGAAGTTGTGGTTCAGCATGTGAAGATAACGACGAAATTTTCAGAGGGGATTCTCTGTTTAGTGGTTCACGAGTGAAATACTTTTCCAACGTAATACCGCAATGAAATTTTGCCGTAGCCACTTGTCTCGTACATGTCCGGCCACCAGATCACTTCAAACTCTTCTTGACGGACTACTGACGTTTAACTGGCTTCTACACGATACACGCCTTCTGGTCGTTCTGGCACGTTTAACAGCTGCATGAATGGCGTCCTCGGCCGTTTTGATGTCTTCTAACTCATTTTCATCATCTTCGCTTATGGTTCTGTTACCGCACCAGGCCTGTGCTATCTGTATTTCCGGTAACGCAGATCGAATTGCTTTCATTTCAAAAATCTTGAAAGAAATCCGTCTCGCACTTGTATGGAATATTGGAGCTCTCCAGTGACTGGTGTCTTTGACAGAGTATACTGTTGGCTTGCCCAGGTCGGCCATAAACTGTCTGAAGAACTCAGCTGGAACGAAATTCATTTCCTGTTATATGCCATTTTGCTGTATGTTAAAGAACAAAGTAACGTCAATGGCAATCTCAAGCTCCTCAAAATACAGCAAGACTACGTGCGACGCTGACACATAGATGTGAAACAGATCATATATAGACTTTTGCTATTCAAAATTACCTCGAGCTCTTGGGTGGTGAGCATTTTTTATTCCTTTCTGCACACTTTCTCTCCATGTCTTATAAGCGCGATACGTTCCGGCCCTCTTTCTTATTCTTTGTGGTTTTGGAAGTGGCGCTTCGATTCCTTCACTCACAAAGCTTATTCTCTTCGGTAAAGTTGTAATTGAATGCGCCTTAACCAAGTGCTGTTTCAGAGCGAAGCTTGTGTTAAAAGGTTTTTCGCATTTATGGCACGAAACCTGGTAGCTTTTCGAAGTCATACTGTAACGAAGCTACAGATGCAAGCTCCATCAACACCTTTTTAAGTTGCTTTCCTATTGGCTATGAAAACTTGCTTTCCAAAGTTAAACCACGTGTATTAATTAGCTAAATATGTTAAAGATTGATCAAGCATGTCAGTATGCGAATAACTCCTTCAAACAGCTTTTAAGCATTTCAAAACGTGGCTTAATTTAGTTGAATTGTGGATGCGGCTTATCAGCAAAAGTCAAAGGATATAAAGAAACATATTGTGCAGCGCCCAGATGTTTTGTAAGAGAGCGGTATCAAAAAGGGCACCATTTGTAAGTACTTGCTTCCTTTTCAATTTCACACTATGCACTAGTTACCTTTCTTAGGAGATCCATGAACTTAAAGTTTCTTTCTTGTGAGAGTTCTTTCAATGATCTTATTGAGAAGGCTGTACTTTAAGGTGACACACCCAAAAGTGCGGTATAACCCAGCGTTTTTGAATTTTTATTCTCTCGATGATCTTATTCAGTAGACTGTACTTTAAGGTGGCACACCCAAAAGTGCGGTATAACCCAGCATTTTTGTATTTTTACACTCTTTCGATAATCTTAGTCAGTAGGCTGTACTTTAAGGTGGCACACCCAGAAGTGCAGTATAACCCAGCATTTTTGTATTTTTGCACTCTTTCGATGATCTTAATCAGTAGGCTGTACTTTTAAGGTGGCACACCCAAAAGTACGGTATAACCCAGCATTTTTGTATTTTTACACTCTTTCGATAATCTTAGTCAGTAGGCTGTACTTTAAGGTGGCACACCCAGAAGTGCAGTATAACCCAGCATTTTTTTATTTTTACACTCTTTCGATGATTTTAATCAGTAGGCTATACTTTTAAGGTGGCACACCCAAAAGTGCGGTATAACCCAGCGTTTTTGTATTTTTACACTCTTTCGATGATGTTATTCAGTAGGCTGTACTTTAAGGTGGCACACCCAAAAGTGCAGTACAATCCAGCATTTTTGTTTAATGCCATTTGAGTTGAGATTCCAAAAAGAAAGAAAGAAAAAAAAATGAAATATTCTTTGTGTTTCTTTTTAATGAATTGTTGGGGTCGATTTACAAGAACGCATGGCATGGGAAAAAGATTGGATATATCAACAAAGTTTAAATGGTAAATTGGCCACCGTAACGATTACAAAAGCTGACGTTTCGAGCGTTAGCCCTTCGTCGGAGCGAATAGAGGAATTGTGGGTTGTGTGTGCTTTTAAAGGCAGAAAATTTAGCTACGTTATTGGTGGGAACACGGTAACGAGATGGGAAAAAGAACTAGCGAAATACCTATGCTATAATTGTAGAGATTTGTTGCAAAAATTCTTCAACAGTAGGCCTATCACCGGGGTTTTCGTCTGGCTTTTTTCACAAGCACCCGCACCTTGTCATAAAAACCTATTAAACACGACACAGCCTTCAGCATTCTTCCTAAGGAGTAAATGTCATTAGCAATGCTGTAACGTTTTTCTTTTTGGACTTCTGGTGCTAAATAGACCTTTCTTGAACAGTAGGACGAACTTCGTTTTGAGGATGTCAACCCCAACTTGGTGCTTTTACCGAAATCAATAAGAATCGGGTCATATTTCGCAGAGTCGGACTTTCTTTCCAATACCACATTCTTAGCCTTAACGTCATTGTGCAGGTAGCCTTTTAAATGAACATAGCTCAAGGTGGAAGCTATCTCCATAAACAGTGAAATACAATCTGTTGGTTTAAGTAGGTTTTTGCTTGCTGCCTGATGAAGAGTAGTGCTTTCTTGGTTGACGCCATGGAACTGTAGAACAAGGCATAAGGGCACGCTCTTTGTAACTACTCCAAACAACATTGGGAGATTAGCATGATCCTCCAACGCAGTTATAACCCCTGCTTCATGAAGGTTTCTCTTTGCCCTGTACTGTTCTTCGGCGTTGTCATTGTGTGTCATTTGCTTCACAATAACGGCGATCCCGCGGTAACTTGCTTTGAAGCATTGGCCAAAACTTCCACTGTCAATAGAATGTTGGGTTAGATATTCCAAATGTTCCGGAATCAATTCTTTAAAGTTGCAGTTGAATTCTTTATCAGACATACTCTTCAAATGGATATTTTTCTGACTAACAATGCGTTGAAACGTTGTCTGTGCTAATATCGGCCTTGAATGTTGAGTCGGCTTGCGTTTTGCGTCGTCCTCAAGTGCCATCCGAAGCATTGTTGCTGATCTTGAACAATCTACATCCAAGAGGTTTGTTAATCGTGGTCGCTTCGCATTACTCAACATTTCCTTTTTCGAATTAGCCTCAAGCATGATAAGTCCGCTTTCGTTGCCTACCTGTTCTGTAACCAGATTTGGAGAAATCGATGTCTTATCTATCAAGTTCGTCTCGGCCACATTTGGTCCATCATTGATGTCCGGCAGAACTTCAGTATTAGCGAGCAGATCCAGGTTACGCGCCTTCTTCTGCTGTCGCTTTCGCTTTCTCCACTCTCTATTTTGTTTTCGTTTCTCCTCGGGAGTATTTTTTCGCGATTTTACTTCCCGTTTATTTGTTATTTCCAGCTTATTGGATGCTCCAGGGTCCGCCCACATTTTATGAATGAATTCCCAAGAAAGAAGAGTGAAATAGTTGAACACGTGCTCTTCCATCCGATCTCACAATTTACGAAAACTTCACTGTTCTCCAGAAACACGAGAGCCGTCTTAATGAAACTTGATGACAAGTATAACCGGCAAAGAAAACACTGCAAAAGCGATTATCTGTCACATCGATGTCAGGATTATGACATCTTACAGGAAGGCTGCCTGGAGTGCGCAGGTCGTCTGTGTCAGTCAGAAGTATCCAGTTACTATGCAAATGAGCTTTGTGCGAGATTGAAGCTCGCCTTAGCTCATTTGCATAAAAGGATTAAGTGGTTCAAAGCTCGTCATAGTATGCATGGTGTATTGATATAGTTTGCTTTCCACCATAAACTCCCTCAGTAAAACTCTTGAGAAAACAATAAACAACTCAAGAGAATACCATTACTTTTGTAAACGATAACTAACAGCTATCGAAACTGTCAGCTTTAGAGAAAAAAAACTCAAGACTTTGTTTTGAAAATGATGTTTTACATACACAGAATCCAGATTAAGGACTTAAGATTTAAGTGATTTCACTCTCCCCATATGCAAAACCGAGCGCTTGAAGAACAGTTTTATTTTTAGCCATATTGGTAAGATGTAGATAATTTTCCTTCTTTCTTAACGACGAAGTTGTAATATTTTATACCTCCTTTTTTATCATCTGTATTTGTAAATATTCCGTAATTCAGCCTATGGCTGGAAGGTGTTTATAATAAAGTATCTAAGAGGCTGTCTCTCTTATTTCCACCCGGCCAATTTCGCTTCAGAAATAATTTTGCATAAAACTGTCAACAGAAAGACTTAACTTTAGAAAGAACTAAATTAGATTTTTTTTTCAACTATTTTTAAAAAAAAAAACTAGTGAGCAGCCTACAACAACTTTAGATCTTGTTAAGTTCTTTGTTTTCTCCGACCGGTTTCGTATGAACAAACAGACTTCGTCAGGGAGTTTGAACAAGATAGTGTTGGAACCTATTTTATAGCTATTGGCCATAGTACAAATTACATTCCAACATGGGTGTAAATTGTAAAAACACCCACATACAGGATATGAAGAAATCCAGTGGAACACTGAGAACGTGCTATGTTTTATTTTGAGACTCACGGATTTAACGTTAAATCCGTGAGCCCCCCCCCAAAACACATTGCACGTTCAGTGCATTTGGTTGCCGGGCATGGCTGCTGTTGAACATGATCTTGTACTTGAGCTGGGTGATACCTAATTCTATTGAAAAAACTTATTTCATCAAATTTCAGATTTTTACAATCGCAAAGACAAATCAATGAATCGTTCAATCTAAGGTAGGCTTAAAACAGAGCACAAGACTCCTTTAAAATTAATCCACCTATTATTAAAGCATGCATATATCCAGAGAAATGATTAACTAAAGTTATAAATTTCGAAAAAAAAATCATTAAAATAGATACAATATAAAACTAGAAAAAATCTACATTAAACTTATCATAATAAAAGGCCATCAAACTCTTACGAAAGATTGACAAGGTATTTTACTCTCTTATACTATGAGGTAACTCATTCCACAGTCGACAAATCCGAACAAAAAAAGAATTCTTAAAGAAGTCAGTCCTGCTGAAAGGGACATCAAGCGTTAAATAATCAACATTCCTAAGCGGTTTGGTACAAAAGCGAAACGATACATAATCGAAAATGTTTAACCTATATATATTCTTAAGACCCTTAAAAAGAAGACTAAATCATTCATTTCTCTTTGATACTTTAAAAGTAATATATTTAACTTTCTAAGGCGCTCGTATTCAGAATAATCCCTTCAGAGCATGAATCTTGTAGCCCTGCGTTGAACTTGTTCCAAATTGTTGATGTTTCGTTTGGTATAAGGTGACCATACCACGCTGGCATATTCAAGGCACGAGCGAACCCAAGCAATGTAAAGTAATTTCTTTTTACTAATATCATTTATGTTCCTGCATGTTCGATAAAGGACATTGAGCATTCTTCGAGCTTCGGAGAAGATAAGATCAACGTGATTATTCCAGCTTAAATTGTGGCTAACCAGAACCCCAAGGTCTTTCTCAACATCAACACGATCCAACTTAATCCCACCAAGATAATAGTGTTGTATCTTAGGAAATTCAAGGACGAAATTATAAACAAAACAGCAATGAACATGAACATTCCAAGATTCCTTTTATTCTTGTTCTTTCCTGCGCAGGCGCATCCATGTAAATGTAACACAACTATGACGTAACTTATTATAATGTAACACAAGTATGACAAAACAAGGTCACGATATAACAAATAGTTCGCAAGGTCAATTGATCTTATACAAGCTACCCTTAAAAGCTTACACTTTTTGACATTAAACTCCATTCTACAAATTTGATACCACTGAAATAGCTTATTCAAGTCATCCTGCAATTTGTCGCCGTCATGCTGCCCAAGAATTAAGCGAAAACACTTAGAGTCATCAGCAAAGAGGGATAACGATGTCTCTTGCCTAATGCAGTTTCGCTAAACTGCATTAGGCGTATCACTGATACGAAGCAAAAACAGTAAAGGCCTTGAAATAGACCCTTGTGGGACTCCAGATGTTACAGGGAGAAAATCAGGATCATCTGGTTGGTTGGGGAATAGATAAGCGACTATAGCTACTTCGTTCGATTTTCTTTTCTTTCCTGTTAACGTTTAATGTGAGAAATATCCTTCTCGAAGAGAACTCTTAAACAAGTAGTGTAGCCGGGTCAATTTCATTTGATAAACTAACGTGAATATACGTTACAGATTACGATAAATATAAATAAATAAATAAATACCTTTAATTACCCTCGGCAGTGTTTAGAGCACAAGTGCTAGTGGGGCCGAGCAAACAACTGAAAAAAATAATTCAAATTGAACGGAGGTAAACCAGTTGGCCATTTACAAGCATGCGCTCCGACAAGCTTTCGCTCCGACGAAGGGCTAACGCTCGAAACGTCAGCTTTTGTAATCATTACGGTGGTCAATTTACCATTTCAACTTTGTTGATATATCCAAATTATTTCGTTACTCCCACCGACGCAGCCCCAAAAAGTTTCTTTCGAAACTATCAGCCTTTATTTACAAGCATGGCCGAGGATTTGAACTCGGAGCTACCGTGAAACAAATCCAGGGAGTGGTCAGGGTGGGACCCGAACCCAGGAGCGATGGACTGCGAGTCCGACACGCTGACCACTCGGCCACACTGCCTCTAAATATTCATAAGTATTATGGACTTTTCTTGTTATAAGTTGTTGTAATCGTCATTAAGTGTCATAGCATCAGAGACACATTTTTCCAGACGTGGCAGGAGTTCCCCTTTCAGTCTGTCCTTTTGTGGTTTATATTTAAATAAAGGCTATCGAAAATAGCTCGTTCAAGCATTTTACATCGCTTGCAATTTTTTCCTTTCCAGTAACATAACCCACAATGATGATCACTAGCGCTGGCTGATAATGAATGATACTCTACAGGCGAACTTTGAAAATACTAATGCGATTGTTACTCGAGGAGAATCTAACTCCACAGACAGCAAAGTGCTTGTCTGATTGTCTGCTTCACTGCTTGTCTCACTTCACTAATCTTCCAGCAGTAAAGGAACGGGTTTAACGTCGAGTTAAAGTAAACTAAGACAATTGCTACTCTCCGTGTGATGACCGCGTGTGATGAGTTTATTTTACCATAGCCGATTACAATTTCCGCAATATAGAATGGTGCATAACAAACAACAAATGCTAACTGCACCCACAGCGCACTGTACACTGCCTTTTTATATCGCGCCATGTTCAGCGCATATAGTTGTCTCGGCTGTTGTTCAACGTGATCTTGTACCTGATACTGCTGATAACAGAGAGTGTGGAAAATCTTTGTGTACGACACAAGTGAAATAACCAAGCAAAATGGTGTAGCTATGATCCCCCAATAAAACGTCATACGGTGGTCAAAAAAGGTGCATGAAGAAGCAACAAGAATTAAAACCGAAAAGGTAGCTACAACGATATACATGCGCTTCAAAGTTACAATTTGTCTGTACCTCAGCCCCAACAACAGAGCGAGAAGTCTGTCCACGCTTATGGCCGTCATCGTCGATAGAGACACTCCGCATAACGCATAACTTGTTATATAGGTTGGGTTTTTTAAGTATCGACAAAGACTCCAGTGTTCGTGAACTACGGACATCCAATACGTAGCTTGGAGAGGCTGGGCAACAAAACCAACCAACAGATCAGTTGTTGCCAGACAACAATACAAGAGTTTAGACGGCGGATGAAGGGAAGATTCTTTGTGAAGCGCAACAAGAATAAGAGAATTTCCAAGAAATGCTGTGATAGAGAGGAGAATGTGCACCGCTGAGAGAGAAACTGAGTCAAATTGTGGTCCTCCCCCGAAAGACGGGGGGCATCGCCGTTCACCTCCACTAAAATTTGCTGTTGACATTATTCGGTTGTCGTTTCCTTTTTCTTGTCGTTCATATGTGATTATATTTGCAAGCAGAAAGAAAATATTACGATCACTGAAACCTTGCTTTCGTGTTAAACCAAACAAAGACTTCCTAAGTAACGTTCTTTCAACTGTCTGATCTGTCAAAACAAAATTAATTAGATACGAATAAGCAGTATAAGGCGAACGGAAGAAATCTTTAATGAAAGTTTTCATAACGCGACAATGGAATTTCATCGATAGCAATTAATTGTTAGCGACAACTGTCTGAATTTGAGACTTCAATCATTATTAGCCTCGGCAAACTGAAGATAAGCTTGCAGTGTACTTGCTACAACAACAAAAAATGAGCTCGCGATGAAATAAATACCCCTACCTCGCATTGTACTTGTGCCCAAAAGAGAAGTTTGACAGATGTCAACTTATTTTGAGAAATTTGAGTTTCACTTTCTAAGTTATAACAATTGGCACCTTTTTCCTACAGACACGACTCTGACTAGAATCAAAAACAAAGCAGCAGCAAGAGAGAGACCAATTTCAAAAGCATTTTCTGTTGTTATTTTTTCACTCTCTATTTGTTCTCCTCCTTTCGCCAGCAAATTGAGGGTGATTCTCCTGGATAATAACAAACCAAAATTAGCATAGTAGTCAATAGATTCAATTTCTTTTCTTCCAACTTCTTGTTTAAAGGAAGACGAAAAATATATTCGTATCGAGCAAGCTTTGAACGATTAAAGGTTCTCCTTTGATATAGACAATTTTTTTCAAATACTGAAGTGTGTGATGGCTAAAAACTAAAAGCAAAATTTATTTCATTCTACTCTTATGAAGAACAGACATATCAAATATTTGCTCTCGGCTACGTCTTAAGTAACTTTTATGTATTTTTCATGCTCTCCAAACTTTCCGCGTGCTTCATATCTTAATGAACACTCACTGACGCACGAAATACCCTGTCAAAGCTGAGGAGACATCAGCTAGACGATGTACCAGCAGTGCATTAGGATATGTTGTCATTTTCAGGGCCTATTACTCATTGATGGAATATTCTTCCGGTATCCAAACAGACTTTTTTAAAACGGCTTAAAAGTCAAAATTGAAAGTTAGAGACTGGTAATTACTCGGAACTGGTAGACAGAATTAATAAAACTTTAA